>NW_022979310.1:0-35991 GCF_902652985.1 Pecten maximus
GTGACCAACTTCAGGTATCAGTGACAGATTTTTAAATAGAGGCCTATATAATTCAGGAAAATCAAAGACATGGAAACAAATTAAACTTGATCTTACCTTATAGATGAGGGGTCAATAGTAATCCAAAGTAGCTCCATATAACCAGCATGTATCCTGTACCTATAGCAAAACAAATCAAATCCTGTCGATGGTTCAAAGTCAGATATATGTACTTATTCTAAACATTTACTTATAAACAAATATATTTACTGTTGTGCAGTGAGAATGTTTGTTTAACATCCAATCTGTCAGTGGTCATGGTCGTACATTTGGTATTGTCTGTATATTGATGACCATGTTACGATGGTACTATTGGCCACACCTGCCTGGAGATTTGTGTTCTCTACTGATGAGAAGGAAGCCTCTTAACAGTATTGATTGTGTGGGAGCGAATTGTAAACTGGCCACAGCAGTCTCAGCAGCCAGAGAAAAGGTGGCAAAACTTGCTGCAGTAGGTATTATATTTGTACACATTCGGGCGTTTTATAGAAGTTCGGGTCAGAGAAATTGTATCCATACAGTGCTTTACATAAGTTATTGTCAGAGAAATGGTATTGATGGAGTACTTTACATAAGTTAGGGTCAGAGAAATTGTATTCATGGAGTGCTTTACACAAGTTAGGGTCAGAGAAATGGTATTGATGGAGTACTTTACATAAGTTAGGGTCAGAGAAATTGTATTCATGGAGTGCTTTACACAAGTTAGGGTCAGAGAAATGGTGTTCATGGAGTACTTTACATAAGTTATTGTCAGAGAAATGGTATTGATGGAGTACTTTACATAAGTTAGGGTCAGAGAAATGGTATTCATGGAGTACTTTACATAAGTTCGGGTCAGAGAAATGGTGTTCATGGAGTACTTTACATAAGTTAGGGTCAGAGAAATTGTATCCATACAGTACTTTACATAAGTTATTGTCAGAGAAATGGTATTCATCGAGTGCTTTACATAAGTTATTGTCAGAGAAATGGTATTGATGGAGTACTTTACATAAGTTAGGGTCAGAGAAATGGTATTCATCGAGTACTTTACATAAGTTATTGTCAGAGAAATGGTGTTCATGGAGTACTTTACATAAGTTATTGTCAGAGAAATGGTATTGATGGAGTACTTTACATAAGTTATTGTCAGAGAAATGGTGTTCATGGAGTACTTTACACAAGTTAGGGTCAGAGAAATGGTATTCTGTAATTAGTCCTCTGTAAATTCATGTTAGAATCATATATTGTGATTTCAGGAGACAATTTGTGACAGATACGTAATGATTTAGAATAACGGTATTTAATACTTGAAATCCAATTGAATTACAGTTATCTGCTCCTGACTAAGGTGGGGGCTTGATTGCAGCACAAATTGGTAACAGGCAGTCCTGGGTTCAAATCACTCTCTTAGATTGATATTGTCACTCCTTACCCTTCATTTATCAAAGGAGAATAATTTAAAAGTGGAAAATGTTCTTCTGTTTTAAATTCTAACTGGATTGTTAGAGTTACATAAGGTGGATATAAAAGTCTTGAAAATCAATTAAGAGAAATGAAGTTGCTAGCTGTATGTGTCAAAGTAAGCTAAATTATATGTATTATGGATGTTTAAAAATGAATTTTTACATGAAAATGTTTTGATCAATAAAATGATTTCAAAATTTCATGAATATCAATTGATGTGTTGAAAACTGGAATCTTTAATTTGATAATTATTGATTAGAAGTGCTGTGGATAGGACATATATACACTATAAATGATATAGCTTAGAAACACAAATGACGACGCAAGAC
Source organism: Pecten maximus (assembly GCF_902652985.1). Lineage (NCBI taxonomy): Eukaryota > Metazoa > Mollusca > Bivalvia > Pectinida > Pectinidae > Pecten > Pecten maximus. The sequence continues at coordinate 1,815 of NW_022979310.1, forward strand.
AACTTTTTGACTCGTGCCCTGACCGGGCCTCGAACTCACGATCTACGGCACCCAATCGCCTAGCCAGAAATATCCGCAGCCTATACCGCTGCGCCACATCGGCGTTCTTAAAAAGAACGTTTCAATGGCGCAGTGATGGTCGGCCCGATACCCTGACATGATCATTGTGGAAGTCGTCTATAAGATGATATGAATACCTGGATCGCAATGTATTTACATACGTGGATACACTATGTGTTGGTGATCCGAAGATAAAGATTTGAATTTCCTGTCGTAGTTGTACCGAGAGAAATATACACTATAAATGATAGATATAGTTGAACAAGTTTAATTTGTTGTAATCATTATCTGGAAATGATTACTAAAGTGGCAATCGTATGTGTAACATTGTGTTGTAGTTGCGAGTTCGAAACCTACGTGGGGCAGTTGCCAGGGACTGACCGTAGGCCGGTGGTTTTTCTCTGGGTACTCCGACTTTCCTCCACCTCCAAAACCTGGCACGTCCTAATGACCTTGGCTGTTAATAGGACGTTAAACAAACCAAACCAAAGTTATATTTCTAATATCTAAACTAAAATAATGAAAGTCTGGTCACTTTGACCTTCTCTATCTCCATGATATGGTCACTTTGACCTTCTCTATCTCCATGGACTGGTCACTTTGACCTTCTCTATCTCCATGGACTGGTCACTTTAACCTTTTCTATCTCCATGGACTGGTCACTTTAACCTTCTCTATCTCCATGGCCTGGTCACTTTAACCTTCTCTATCTCCATGGTCTGGTCACTTTAACCTTCTCTATCTCCATGGTCTGGTCACTTTAACCTTGTCAAACTTCATGGTCTGGTCACTTTAACCTTCTCTATCTCCCTGTCTGGTCACTTTGACCTTGTCAATCTCCATGGTCTGGTCACTTTAACCTTGTCAATCTTCGTGGTCTGGTCACTTTAACCTTGTCAATCTTCGTGGTCTGGTCACTTTGACCTTGTCAATCTCCCTGTCTGGTCACTTTAACCTTCTCTATCTCCATGGACTGGTCACTTTAATCTTCTCTATCTCCATGGACTGGTCACTTTGACCTTGTCAATCTCCACGGTCTGGTCACTTTAACCTTTTCTATCTCCATGGACTGGTCACTTTAATCTTCTCTATCTCCATGGACTGGTCACTTTAACCTTCTCTATCTCCATGGTCTGGTCACTTTAACCTTGTCAATCTCCATGGCCTGGTCACTTTAACCTTGTCAATCTTCGTGGTCTGGTCACTTTAACCTTGTCAATCTCCACGGTCTGGTCACTTTAACCTTGTCAATCTTCATGGTCTGGTCACTTTAACCATGTCAATCTCCGTGGTCTGGTCACTTTGACCTTGTCAATCTCCATGGTCTGGTCACTTTAATCTTGTCAATCTCCGTGGTCTGGTCACTTTAACCTTGTCAATCTCCATGGCCTGGTCACTTTGACCTTGTCAATCTCTGTGGTCTGGTCACTTTAACCTTGTCAATGTCCACGATCTGGTCACTTTAACCTTCTCAATCTCCATTTTAACAGCAGAATATTGACCCCCGTTCTTCATGAACTGTTTACTAAATGTAGTTAAATATAGGGAAATATTATGTGTTTGGTAACATGTTTTGGGTTGTAGAGGATTACACCATTAGACAAGGTCGTTCAGTGTACCTTACTTCATTATCTACATATCAGTGTTAGTGAATGAGTGAGATAACACATATCTGTGGAAGCTTCAATTGTATGATTCAAATCAGTTATCACTTTCTGGCAAGTGACAAATTTGAGATATATTTCTTCAGGTTTGATCTCATAGGTGATATCAGATGTTTACATGAATTCCTTAATGCTTATCTGTGTAATTCAACAATCAGTGGGATATGCTGGCTTGCTGATTTCAGCTTTGTATTGTAAATAATGTTTCTGTTTTACCAATCCACTTGCCAGTTGTGTTAAAACTTTAGACTAGTACTTCAAATATATTAATATCGTGATGTGAAGTTTGATTGAAGGGAAACCTATAAAATATGGCTTTATCTGACACTTCTTTGGTCGTTACCCTCCGCACGGATATCATTACATCAAGTTGGAGCATTTTCAAGATATTGGTAATTTTTGATGACTGATTTAACTGATTAATTTACTACTTTACTAAATGATCCAGTTAATTGCAGAATGGGTTTTTTATTTGTCACGCAAAGTTTGTAAAAGCTGAAAAGCTATCATAAAGTTAATCAGTTTTCAGGCATAAATCTTGATGGACCTGAAGATACAGGCATGGAAAGTCTTTTTCAAAAGTTTTTTTTCAAGGCTTATCCAAAAACAACATAAAATCACCATTTCAATCATTATTTGTTAAGCATGCAACTCTGTTCCAACCAGTCCCACCATTTGTCAACAGCCCTGGTAGAATTGTCTAATCCGTCGGACATGTACAGTATAGTGTAGGGCAAAGTACCGATAAATGGACAGAACCTCAACTGTTTGACCCCGATAAATGGTCAGTACCTCAACTGTTTGACCCCGATAAATGGTCAGTACCTCAACTGTTTGACTCAGATAAATGGTCAGTACCTCAACTGTTTGACCCAGATAAATGGTCAGTACCTCAACTGTTTGACTCAGATAAATGGTCAGTATCTGGACTGTTTGACCCAGATAAATGGTCAGTACCTCAACTGTTTGACCCCGATAAATGGTCAGAACCTCAACTGTTTGACCCAGATAAATGGTCAGTACCTCAACTGTTTGACCCAGATAAATGGTCAGTACCTCAACTGTTTCACCCAGATAAATGGTCAGTACCTCAACTGTTTGACCCAGATAAATGGTCAGTAGTCCTCAACTGTTTGACCCAGATAAATGGTCAGTACCTCAAATGTTTCAGATAAATGGTCAGTACCTCAACTGTTTGACTCAGATAAATGGTCAGTACCTCAACTGTTTGACCAAGATAAATGGCCAGTACCTCAACTGTTTGACTCAGATAAATGGTCAGTACCTCAACTGTTTGACTCAGTTAAGTGGTCAGAACCTCAACTGTTTGACTCAGTTAAATGGTCATTACCTCAACTGTTTGACTCAGATAAATGGTCAGTTCCTCAACTGTTTGACCCAGATAAATGGTCAGTACCTCAACTGTTTGACTCAGACAAATGGTCAGTACCTCAACTGTTTGACCCAGATAAATGGTCAGTACCTCAACTGTTTGACTCAGATAAATGGTCAGTACCTCAACTGTTTCAGATAAATGGTCAGTACCTGGACTGTTTGACCCTGATAAATGGTCAGTACCTCAACTGTTTGACTCAGATAAATGGTCAGTACCTCAACTGTTTCAGATAAATGGTCAGTACCTGGACTGTTTGACCCAGATAAATGGTCAGTACCTCAACTGTTTGACTCAGACAAATGGTCAGTACCTCAACTGTTTGACCCAGATAAATGGTCAGTACCTCAACTGTTTGACCCAGATAAATGGTCAGTACCTCAAATGTTTGACACAGATAAATGGTCAGTACCTCAACTGTTTAACCCAGATAAATGGTCAGTACCTCAACTGTTTGACCCAGATAAATGGTCAGTACCTCAACTGTTTGACCCAGATAAATGGTCAGTACCTCAACTGTTTGTTTCAGATAAATGGTCAGTACCTCAACTGTTTGACTCAGATATATGGTCAGTACCTCAACTGTTTGACACAGATAAATGGTCAGTACCTCAACTGTTTAACCCAGATAAATGGTCAGTACCTCAACTGTTTCAGATAAAAGGTCAGTACCTCAACTGTTTGACCCAGATAAATGGTCAGTACCTCAACTGTTTGACACAGATAAATGGTCAGTACCTCAAATGTTTGTTTCAGATAAATGGTCAGTACCTCAACTGTTTGACCCAGATAAATGGTCAGTACCTCAACTGTTTGACCCAGATAAATGGTCAGTACCTCAACTGTTTGACCCAGATAAATGGTCAGTTCCTCAACTGTTTGACCCCGATAAATGGTCAGTACCTCAACTGTTTGACACAGATAAATGGTCAGTACCTCAACTGTTTGACTCAGATAAATGGTCAGTACCTCAACTGTTTGACACAGATAAATGGTCAGTACCTCAACTGTTTGACACAGATAAATGGTCAGTACCTCAACTGTTTGACTCAGTTAAGTGGTCAGTACCTCAACTGTTTGACTCAGTTAAGTGGTCAGTACCTCAAATGTTTGACACAGATAAATGGTCAGTACCTCAACTGTTTGACACAGATAAATGGTCAGTACCTCAACTGTTTGACTCAGTTAAGTGGTCAGTACCTCAAATGTTTGACCCAGATAAATGGTCAGTACCTCAACTGTTTGACTCAGATAAATGGTCAGTACCTCAACTGTTTGACACAGATAAATGGTCAGTACCTGGACTGTTTGACCCAGATAAATGGTCAGTACCTCAACTGTTTGACCCAGATAAATGGTCAGTACCTCAACTGTTTCAGATAAATGGTCAGTACCTCAACTGTTTGACTCAGTTAAGTGGTCAGTACCTCAAATGTTTGACACAGATAAATGGTCAGTACCTCAACTGTTTGACTCAGTTAAGTGGTCAGTACCTCAACTGTTTGACTCAGTTAAGTGGTCAGTACCTCAAATGTTTGATCCAGATAAATGGTCAGTACCTCAACTGTTTGACTCAGATAAATGGTCAGTACCTCAACTGTTTGACTCAGATAAATGGTCAGTACCTGGACTGTTTGACCAAGATAAATGGCCAGTACCTCAACTGTTTGACTCAGATAAATGGTCAGTACCTCAACTGTTTGACTCAGTTAAGTGGTCAGTACCTCAAATGTTTGACACAGATAAATGGTCAGTACCTCAACTGTTTGACCCAGATAAATGGTCAGTACCTCAACTGTTTCAGATAAATGGTCAGTACCTCAACTGTTTCAGATAAATGGTCAGTACCTCAACTGTTTGACACAGATAAATGGTCAGTACCTCAACTGTTTGACTCAGACAAATGGTCAGTACCTCAACTGTTTGACCCAGATAAATGGTCAGTACCTCAACTGTTTGACCCAGATAAATGGTCAGTACCTCAAATGTTTGACACAGATAAATGGTCAGTACCTCAACTGTTTGACCCAGATAAATGGTCAGTACCTCAACTGTTTGACCCAGATAAATGGTCAGTACCTCAACTGTTTGACCCAGATAAATGGTCAGTACCTCAACTGTTTGTTTCAGATAAATGGTCAGTACCTCAACTGTTTGACTCAGATATATGGTCAGTACCTCAACTGTTTGACACAGATAAATAGTCAGTACCTCAACTGTTTAACCCAGATAAATGGTCAGTACCTCAACTGTTTCAGATAAAAGGTCAGTACCTCAACTGTTTGACCCAGATAAATGGTCAGTACCTCAACTGTTTGACACAGATAAATGGTCAGTACCTCAAATGTTTGTTTCAGATAAATGGTCAGTACCTCAACTGTTTGACCCAGATAAATGGTCAGTACCTCAACTGTTTGACCCAGATAAATGGTCAGTACCTCAACTGTTTGACCCAGATAAATGGTCAGTTCCTCAACTGTTTGACCCCGATAAATGGTCAGTACCTCAACTGTTTGACACAGATAAATGGTCAGTACCTCAACTGTTTGACTCAGATAAATGGTCAGTACCTCAACTGTTTGACACAGATAAATGGTCAGTACCTCAACTGTTTGACACAGATAAATGGTCAGTACCTCAACTGTTTGACTCAGTTAAGTGGTCAGTACCTCAACTGTTTGACTCAGTTAAGTGGTCAGTACCTCAAATGTTTGACCCAGATAAGTGGTCAGTACCTCAAATGTTTGACCCAGATAAATGGTCAGTACCTCAACTGTTTGACTCAGATAAATGGTCAGTACCTCAACTGTTTGACACAGATAAATGGTCAGTACCTGGACTGTTTGACCCAGATAAATGGTCAGTACCTGGACTGTTTGACCCAGATAAATGGTCAGTACCTCAACTGTTTCAGATAAATGGTCAGTACCTCAACTGTTTCAGATAAATGGTCAGTACCTCAACTGTTTGACTCAGTTAAGTGGTCAGTACCTCAAATGTTTGACACAGATAAATGGTCAGTACCTCAACTGTTTGACTCAGTTAAGTGGTCAGTACCTCAACTGTTTGACTCAGTTAAGTGGTCAGTACCTCAAATGTTTGACCCAGATAAATGGTCAGTACCTCAACTGTTTGACTCAGATAAATGGTCAGTACCTGGACTGTTTGACACAGATAAATGGTCAGTACCTGGACTGTTTGACCCAGATAAATGGTCAGTACCTCAACTGTTTGACCCAGATAAATGGTCAGTACCTCAACTGTTTGACTCAGATAAATGGTCAGTACCTCAACTGTTTGACTCAGATAAATGGTCAGTACCTCAACTGTTTGACTCAGTTAAGTGGTCAGTACCTCAAATGTTTGACACAGATAAATGGTCAGTACCTCAACTGTTTGACCCAGATAAATGGTCAGTACCTCAACTGTTTCAGATAAATGGTCAGTACCTCAACTGTTTCAGATAAATGGTCAGTACCTCAACTGTTTGACACAGATAAATGGTCAGTACCTCAACTGTTTGACTCAGACAAATGGTCAGTACCTCAACTGTTTGACCCAGATAAATGGTCAGTACCTCAACTGTTTGACTCAGATAAATGGTCAGTACCTCAACTGTTTGACACAGATAAATGGTCAGTACCTGGACTGTTTGATCCAGATAAATGGTCAGTACCTCAACTGTTTGACCCAGATAAATGGTCAGTACCTCAACTGTTTGACTCAGATAAATGGTCAGTACCTCAACTGTTTGACTCAGTTAAGTGGTCAGTACCTCAAATGTTTGACACAGATAAATGGTCAGTACCTCAACTGTTTGACCCAGATAAATGGTCAGTACCTCAACTGTTTCAGATAAATGGTCAGTACCTCAACTGTTTCAGATAAATGGTCAGTACCTCAACTGTTTGACACAGATAAATGGTCAGTACCTCAACTGTTTGACTCAGACAAATGGTCAGTACCTCAACTGTTTGACCCAGATAAATGGTCAGTACCTCAACTGTTTGACCCAGATAAATGGTCAGTACCTCAAATGTTTGACACAGATAAATGGTCAGTACCTCAACTGTTTGACCCAGATAAATGGTCAGTACCTCAACTGTTTGACCCAGATAAATGGTCAGTACCTCAACTGTTTGACCCAGATAAATGGTCAGTACCTCAACTGTTTGTTTCAGATAAATGGTCAGTACCTCAACTGTTTGACTCAGATATATGGTCAGTACCTCAACTGTTTGACACAGATAAATAGTCAGTACCTCAACTGTTTAACCCAGATAAATGGTCAGTACCTCAACTGTTTCAGATAAAAGGTCAGTACCTCAACTGTTTGACCCAGATAAATGGTCAGTACCTCAACTGTTTGACACAGATAAATGGTCAGTACCTCAAATGTTTGTTTCAGATAAATGGTCAGTACCTCAACTGTTTGACCCAGATAAATGGTCAGTACCTCAACTGTTTGACCCAGATAAATGGTCAGTACCTCAACTGTTTGACCCAGATAAATGGTCAGTTCCTCAACTGTTTGACCCCGATAAATGGTCAGTACCTCAACTATTTGACACAGATAAATGGTCAGTACCTCAACTGTTTGACTCAGTTAAATGGTCAGTACCTCAACTGTTTGACACAGATAAATGGTCAGTACCTCAACTGTTTGACACAGATAAATGGTCAGTACCTCAACTGTTTGACTTAGTTAAGTGGTCAGTACCTCAACTGTTTGACTCAGTTAAGTGGTCAGTACCTCAAATGTTTGACACAGATAAATGGTCAGTACCTCAACTGTTTGACTCAGTTAAGTGGTCAGTACCTCAGCTGTTTGACTCAATTAAGTGGTCAGTACCTCAAATGTTTGACCCAGATAAATGGTCAGTACCTCAACTGATTGACTCAGATAAATGGTCAGTACCTCAACTGTTTGACACAGATAAATGGTCAGTACCTGGACTGTTTGACCCAGATAAATGGTCAGTACCTGGACTGTTTGACCCAGATAAATGGTCAGTACCTCAACTGTTTCAGATAAATGGTCAGTACCTCAACTGTTTCAGATAAATGGTCAGTACCTCAACTGTTTGACTCAGTTAAGTGGTCAGTACCTCAAATGTTTGACACAGATAAATGGTCAGTACCTCAACTGTTTGACTCAGTTAAGTGGTCAGTACCTCAACTGTTTGACTCAGTTAAGTGGTCAGTACCTCAAATGTTTGACCCAGATAAATGGTCAGTACCTCAACTGTTTGACTCAGATAAATGGTCAGTACCTCAACTGTTTGACACAGATAAATGGTCAGTACCTGGACTGTTTGACCCAGATAAATGGTCAGTACCTCAACTGTTTGACCCAGATAAATGGTCAGTACCTCAACTGTTTGACTCAGATAAATGGTCAGTACCTCAACTGTTTGACTCAGTTAAGTGGTCAGTACCTCAAATGTTTGACACAGATAAATGGTCAGTACCTCAACTGTTTGACCCAGATAAATGGTCAGTACCTCAACTGTTTCAGATAAATGGTCAGTACCTCAACTGTTTCAGATAAATGGTCAGTACCTCATCTGTTTGACTCAGATAAATGGTCAGTACCTCAACTGTTTGACTCAGATAAATGGTCAGTACCTCAACTGTTTGACTCAGATAAATGGTCAGTACCTCAACTGTTTGACCCAGATAAATGGTCAGTACCTCAACTGTTTGACCCAGATAAATGGTCAGTACCTCAACTGTTTGACCCAGATAAATGGTCAGTACCTCAACTGTTTGACCAAGATAAATGGTGAGTACCTCAACTGTTTGACACAGATAAATGGTGAGTACCTCAACTGTTTGACCCAGATAAATGGTCAGTACCTCAACTGTTTGACTCAGATAAATGGTCAGTACCTCAACTGTTTGACTCAGATAAATGGTCAGTACCTCAACTGTTTGACCCAGATAAATGGTCAGTACCTCAACTGTTTGACTCAGATAAATGGTCAGTACCTGGACTGTTTGACCCAGATAAATGGTCAGTACCTCAACTGTTTGACCCAGATAAATGGTCAGTACCTCAACTGTTTCAGATAAATGGTCAGTACCTCAACTGTTTGACCCAGATAAATGGTCAGTACCTGGACTGTTTGACCCAGATAAATGGTCAGTACCTCAACTGTTTGACCCAGATAAATGGTCAGTACCTCAACTGTTTCAGATAAATGGTGAGTACCTCAGCTGTTTGACCCAGATAAGTGGTCAGTACCTCAACTGTTTCAGATAAAAGGTCAGTACCTGGACTGTTTGACCCAGATAAATGGTCAGTACCTCAACTGTTTGACCCAGATAAATGGTCAGTACCTCAACTGTTTGACTCAGATAAATGGTCAGTACCTCAACTGTTTGACTCAGTTAAGTGGTCAGTACCTCAATGTTTGACACAGATAAATGGTCAGTACCTCAACTGTTTGACCCAGATAAATGGTCAGTACCTCAACTGTTTCAGATAAATGGTCAGTACCTCAACTGTTTCAGATAAATGGTCAGTACCTCATCTGTTTGACTCAGATAAATGGTCAGTACCTCAACTGTTTGACTCAGATAAATGGTCAGTACCTCAACTGTTTGATTCAGATAAATGGTCAGTACCTCAACTGTTTGACCCAGATAAATGGTCAGTACCTCAACTGTTTGACCCAGATAAATGGTCAGTACCTCAACTGTTTGACCCAGATAAATGGTCAGTACCTCAACTGTTTGACCAAGATAAATGGTGAGTACCTCAACTGTTTGACACAGATAAATGGTGAGTACCTCAACTGTTTGACCCAGATAAATGGTCAGTACCTCAACTGTTTGACTCAGATAAATGGTCAGTACCTCAACTGTTTGACTCAGATAAATGGTCAGTACCTCAACTGTTTGACCCAGATAAATGGTCAGTACCTCAACTGTTTGACTCAGATAAATGGTCAGTACCTGGACTGTTTGACCCAGATAAATGGTCAGTACCTCAACTGTTTGACCCAGATAAATGGTCAGTACCTCAACTGTTTCAGATAAATGGTCAGTACCTCAACTGTTTCAGATAAATGGTGAGTACCTCAGCTGTTTGACCCAGATAAGTGGTCAGTACCTCAACTGTTTCAGATAAAAGGTCAGTACCTGGACTGTTTGACCCAGATAAATGGTCAGTACCTCAACTGTTTGACCCAGATAAATGGTCAGTACCTCAACTGTTTGACTCAGATAAATGGTCAGTACCTCAACTGTTTGACTCAGTTAAGTGGTCAGTACCTCAAATGTTTGACACAGATAAATGGTCAGTACCTCAACTGTTTGACCCAGATAAATGGTCAGTACCTCAACTGTTTCAGATAAATGGTCAGTACCTCAACTGTTTCAGATAAATGGTCAGTACCTCATCTGTTTGACTCAGATAAATGGTCAGTACCTCAACTGTTTGACTCAGATAAATGGTCAGTACCTCAACTGTTTGATTCAGATAAATGGTCAGTACCTCAACTGTTTGACCCAGATAAATGGTCAGTACCTCAACTGTTTGACCCAGATAAATGGTCAGTACCTCAACTGTTTGACCCAGATAAATGGTCAGTACCTCAACTGTTTGACCAAGATAAATGGTGAGTACCTCAACTGTTTGACACAGATAAATGGTGAGTACCTCAACTGTTTGACCCAGATAAATGGTCAGTACCTCAACTGTTTGACTCAGATAAATGGTCAGTACCTCAACTGTTTGACTCAGATAAATGGTCAGTACCTCAACTGTTTGACCCAGATAAATGGTCAGTACCTCAACTGTTTGACTCAGATAAATGGTCAGTACCTGGACTGTTTGACCCAGATAAATGGTCAGTACCTCAACTGTTTGACCCAGATAAATGGTCAGTACCTCAACTGTTTCAGATAAATGGTCAGTACCTCAACTGTTTGACCCAGATAAATGGTCAGTACCTGGACTGTTTGACCCAGATAAATGGTCAGTACCTCAACTGTTTGACCCAGATAAATGGTCAGTACCTCAACTGTTTCAGATAAATGGTGAGTACCTCAGCTGTTTGACCCAGATAAGTGGTCAGTACCTCAACTGTTTCAGATAAAAGGTCAGTACCTGGACTGTTTGACCCAGATAAATGGTCAGTACCTCAACTGTTTGACCCAGATAAATGGTCAGTACCTCAACTGTTTGACTCAGATAAATGGTCAGTACCTCAACTGTTTGACTCAGTTAAGTGGTCAGTACCTCAAATGTTTGACACAGATAAATGGTCAGTACCTCAACTGTTTGACCCAGATAAATGGTCAGTACCTCAACTGTTTCAGATAAATGGTCAGTACCTCAACTGTTTCAGATAAATGGTCAGTACCTCATCTGTTTGACTCAGATAAATGGTCAGTACCTCAACTGTTTGACTCAGATAAATGGTCAGTACCTCAACTGTTTGATTCATATAAATGGTCAGTACCTCAACTGTTTGACCCAGATAAATGGTCAGTACCTCAACTGTTTGACCCAGATAAATGGTCAGTACCTCAACTGTTTGACCCAGATAAATGGTCAGTACCTCAACTGTTTGACCAAGATAAATGGTGAGTACCTCAACTGTTTGACACAGATAAATGGTCAGTACCTCAACTGTTTGACCCAGATAAATGGTCAGTACCTCAACTGTTTGACTCAGATAAATGGTCAGTACCTCAACTGTTTGACTCAGATAAATGGTCAGTACCTCAACTGTTTGACCCAGATAAATGGTCAGTACCTCAACTGTTTGACTCAGATAAATGGTCAGTACCTGGACTGTTTGACCCAGATAAATGGTCAGTACTTCAACTGTTTGACCCAGATAAATGGTCAGTACCTCAACTGTTTCAGATAAATGGTCAGTACCTCAACTGTTTGACCCAGATAAATGGTCAGTACCTGGACTGTTTCACCCAGATAAATGGTCAGTACCTCAACTGTTTGACCCAGATAAATGGTCAGTACCTCAACTGTTTCAGATAAATGGTGAGTACCTCAGCTGTTTGACCCAGATAAGTGGTCAGTACCTCAACTGTTTCAGATAAAAGGTCAGTACCTCAGCTGTTTGACCCAGATAAATGGTCAGTACCTCAACTGTTTGACTCAGATAAATGGTCAGTACCTCAACTGTTTCAGATAAATGGTGAGTACCTCAGCTGTTTGACCCAGATAAATGGTCAGTACCTCAACTGTTTGACCCAGATAAATGGTCAGTACCTCAACTGTTTGACACAGATAAGTGGTCAGTACCTCAACTGTTTGACACAGATAAATGGTCAGTACCTCAACTGTTTGATCCAGATAAATGGTCAGTACCTCAACTGTTTGACTCAGATAAATGGTCAGTACCTCAACTGTTTGACCCAGATAAATGGTCAGTACCTCAACTGTTTGACCCAGATAAATGGTCAGTACCTCAACTGTTTGACTCAGATAAATGGTCAGTACCTCAACTGTTTGACTCAGATAAATGGTCAGTACCTCAACTGTTTGACTCAGATAAATGGTCAGTACCTCAAATGTTTGACCCAGATAAATGGTCAGTACCTCAACTGTTTCACTCAGTTAAGTGGTCAGTACCTCAACTGTTTGACTTAGATAAATGGTCAGTACCTCAACTGTTTGACCGAGATAAATGGTCAGTACCTCAACTGTTTGACCCAGAAAAATGGTCAGTACCTCAACTGTTTGACCCAGATAAATGGTCAGTACCTCAACTGTTTGACCCAGATAAATGGTCATTACCTCAACTGTTTGACCCAGATAAATGGTCAGTAGTTCTCGACAGTGTCCAGCTCTCCATTTGTATTGAATGTGCTCATATCTATTTTGATTGTAGGTTTTATTCACAAATAAAAACCTGACGGTACGATAGGTTGTTTTGTCTGACATATAAAACCTTGTGGTTTAACCTCACACAAATTTTGCTATTTGTCTTGGAGTGTTGATATTGCTGTAATGTGTATTTGTGGGCACTGAATTCTAGCTGCTCTCTACTGATCTATGTTATAGACATCTCTACAAATCAACCAGCCTTCCTTAAAAGTCCAGCTTGGTATGGACTTATGTCCAGCAAGACAGGTGAGATAGTAAGATGTCATTAGGTCAAGTATGACAGGTGAGATAGTGTGATGTCATGAGGTCCATGGAGACAGGTGAGACAGTAAGATGTCATTAAGCCAAAGGAGACAGGTGAGACAGTAAGATGTCATTAGGTCAAGGGAGACAGTTGTTACAGTATGATTTCATTAGGTCAAGTATGACAGGTGTGACAGTGTGATGTCATTAGGTCAAGGATGACAGGTGAGACAGTAAGATGTCATTAGGTCAAGTATGACAGGTGTGACAGTATGATGTCATTAGGTCAAGGATGACAGGTGTGACAGTGTGATGTCATTAGGTCAAAGGAGACAGGTGAGACAGTAAGATGTCATTAGGTCAAGTATGACAGGTGTGACAGTATGATGTCATTAGGTCAAGGATGACAGGTGTGACAGTATGATGTCATTAAGTCAAGGATGACAGGTGTGACAGTATGATGTCATTAGGTCAAGGATGACAGGTGAGACAGTATGATGTCATTAGGTCAAGTATGACAGGTGAGACAGTAAGATGTCATTAGGTCAAGGGAGACAGTTGTTACAGTATGATTTCATTAGGTCAAGGATGACAGGTGAGACTGTGATGCCATTAGGTCAAGGATGACAGGTGTGACAGTATGATGTCATTAGGTCAAGGATGACAGGTGTGACAGTGTGATGTCATTAGGTCAAAGGAGACAGGTGAGACAGTAAGATGTCATTAGGTCAAGTATGACAGGTGTGACAGTATGATGTCATTAGGTCAAGGATGACAGGTGTGACAGTATGATGTCATTAGGTCAAGGATGACAGGTGTGACAGTATGATGTCATTAGGTCAAGTATGACAGGTGTGACAGTATGATGTCATTAGGTCAAGGATGACAGGTGAGACAGTATGATGTCATTAGGTCAAGTATGACAGGTGAGACAGTAAGATGTCATTAGGTCAAGGGAGACAGTTGTTACAGTATGATTTCATTAGGTCAAGGATGACAGGTGAGACAGTGTGATGCCATTAGGTCAAGGATGACAGGTGTGAGAGTATGATGTCATTAGGTCAAGGATGACAGGTGAGACAGTGTGATGTCATTAGGTCCATGGAGACAGGTGAGACAGTAAGATGTCATTAGGTCAAAGGAGACAGGTGAGACAGTAAGATGTCATTAGGTCAAGGGAGACAGGTGAGACAGTATGATGTCATTAGGTCAAGGGAGAAAGGTGTGGGAGTATCATGTCATTAGGTCAAGGATGACAGGTGTGACAGTATGATGTCATTAGGTCAAGGCTGACAGGTGTGACAGTATGATGTCATTAGGTCAAGTATGACAGGTGTGACAGTATGATGTCATTAGGTCAAGGATGACAGGTGTGACAGTATGATGTCATTCGGTCAAGTATGACAGGTGTGACAGTATGATGTCATTAGGTCAAGGGATACAGGTGTGACAGTGTGATGTCATTAGGTCAAGGATGACAGGTGTGACAGTATGATGTCATTAGGTCAAGGGAGACAGGTGAGACAGTGTGATGTCATTAGGTCAAGGATGACAGGTGTAACAGTATGATGTCATTAGGTCAAGGATGACAGGTGAGACAGTATGATGTCATTAGGTCAAGGGAGACAGGTGAGACAGTAAGATGCCATTAGGTCAAGGATGGCAGGTGAGACAGTGTGATGTCATTAGGTCAAGGGGAACAGGTGCGACAGTAATATGTCATTAGGTTAAGGGAGACAGGTGAGACAGTATGATGTCATTAGGTCAAGGATGACAGGTGTGATAGTATGATGTCATTAGGTCAAGTATGACAGGTGAGACAGTAAGATATCATTAGGTCAAGGGAGACAGGTGAGACAGTGTGATGTCATTAGGTCAGGGGAGACAGGTGATACAGTGTGATGTCATTAGGTCAAGGATGACAGGTGTGACAGTAAGTTGTCATTAGGTCAAGGGAGACAGGTGAGACAGTGTGATGTAATTAGGTCAAGGGAGACAGGTGAGACAGTGTGATATCATTAGGTCAAGGGAGACAGGTGAGACAGTGTGATGTCATTAGGTCAAGGGAGACAGGTGTGACTGTTAGATGTCATAAGGTCAAGGGAGACAGGTGTGACAGTATGATGTCATTAGGTCAAGGGAATGCAAGGTTTTTTAGCTCACCTGCCCGAAGGGCAATTGAGCTTATGCCGTGGCGCGGCGTCCGTCGTCCGTCCGGCGTCAACTTTTCCATTCAAGCAACTTCTTCTCAATAACCAAAAGGCCCAGAGACCTAATATTGTGCCTGTAGCATGCTGGGGTGAAGGCCCTGGGCTACCAAGTTTGTTCAAATGAATAAAGTTGACCTTTATTCAAGGTCACAGGGGTCAAAAAGGCTAAAATCTTTAAACGACTTCTTCTCAATAACCAAGAGTCCCAGGGAGTTGATATTGGGTCTGTAGCATGCTGGGGTGAAGGGCTACCAAGTTTGTTCAGATGAATGACCTTGACTTTCATTCAAGGTCACAGGGGTCAAATATGCTGAAAAAAATAAACGACTTCTTCTAAATAGCCAAAAGACCCAGGGACTTGATATTGGGTCTGTAGCATGCTGGGATGAAGGGCTACCATGTTTGTTCAAATGAATGACCTTGACCTTCATTCAAGGTCACAAGAGTCAAAAAGGCTAAAATCTTTAAACGACTTCTTCTCAATAACGAAAAGTCCCAGTGAGTTAATATTAGGTCTGTAGCATGCTGGGGTGAAGGGCTACCAAGTTTGTTCAAATGAATGACCTGGACCTTCATTCAAGGTCTAACATGCTGGGGTGAAGGGCTACCAAGTTTGTTCAAATGAATGACCTTGACCTTCATTCAAGGTCACAGGAGTCAAAAAGGCTAAAATCTTTAAACAACGACTTCTTCTCAATAACCAAGAGTCCCAGAGACCTGATTTTTGGCCTGTAGCATGCTGGGGTAAAGGGCTCTCAAGTTTGTTCAAATGAATGACCTTGACCTTCATTCAAGGTCAAAGGGGTCAAAAAGGCTGAAATATTTAAACAACTTCTTCTCAATAACCAAGAGTCCCATGGAGTTGATATTGGGTCTGTAGCATGCTGGGGTGAAGGGCTACCAAGTTTGTTCAAATGAATGACCCTGACTCAAATTCAAGGTCACGTTGATCTAGTATGCTTAAATCTTTAAATGACTTTTAGTGAATAGCCAAAGTGCCGAGAGACATTATATTGGTCCTGTAGCATGCTTTCAAATAACTGCAGGATCCATATATGAAAAGATCACTGCATTGCAGGTGAGCGATTCGGGCCCATTGGGCCCTTGTTTTTTTATGCCCCTGCCTCTTCATGGGGAGGGGGTTATATAGTGTTACCCATGTCCGTTCTGTCTTGTCATGCTGCGTTGTGTCTGGTCTTGTTGTATGCGTCTCTTCGACTCAGAAAATGACTGATTTGTCTGATAGGCCTTACTGTGGTAAAATACATTAGCTTGAATATTGAAATTAGCAAAGTAAAATGTAAGTGTGATGTATTAAACAATGCTCAACTCTGACTTGGGTGCTATGCCATCCCTTAGCACCATTATGATTATCAGGCAATGATAAGTGATTAGGAAGTTTTAGACTTTGTTGTCTGTCCTAGATATATCCACATTATTGATTGTATACACAAATCCGTTCACCAGAATAAAATGTTTTATTTTTGAGACAAATTGGACATGGAGATGGTGTAAATGTACTGCTGTAATCGTGTGATCGGCTAGGCTTGTTGTGTTTTTCATGAGCTGTCGCTCATACAGTAAAGCTACTGTTTTTGGACCTGTTCTTTAATTTAGTTCTGTTTATATAAACAAGACAGACCAGAAAGTCATAGAAGTAGAGATGAACTTTCCCCAAGTGTATACTCCCAGTGAGATAATAGCTGGAAATGCTGCTTGGTTTGTAAAAAAACCAGCTACAATGGTCCACAAGCAGAATTAATTTGTTGGAAATCGTCAGACAGCCACACAGCGTATGGTGAATACATCCATCTTGTGTCGTTTGGCAGTCAGTACATGGATAGGCCCCAATTAGAGGAAATTACCATTGCACTGTGTTATTACGGTTATACTCTCTTCCTCAGTAGGCTTTTGTCTGGTGTTACTTTTATAAGTATACTATAGTGTTTAGCCAGCAGAGTTCAACCTCATCAGTGGTCATTAAGGTTGAAGCCCAAAAATGTTTAAAAAATGGTTTAACAGATTTAGATTCAAGTTAGAAAATAAAAAATGGATTAAAACAGTTTTAGATTATTTAGACTGTAATACAATATTTCTTTATGACAAGTTTGATTAGCTGACATGGCTTAGGTTGATCATGGTGAAGAATCTGTTCAAAGTTTATAATTGATATAGTTTTATATAAATTTCTTTTGCAGCAATATAGAAAAATGATAGTTTATCATACCTGTTTGGTGACCATGACAACAGTTTATCATACCTGTTTGGTGACCATGACAACCAATCACACTAGTTTGACACGTTATCGATGATGGAAACAAGATTCCTTTTATAAACTGGGATGGTACGTTGAAGTTAATCCTAACTTGTGATAATCCCCTACAAACCCTACGATATATTACAAACATATCTAATTAAGGAAGGTGGATCTGATAATCCCTGATTATTTTTGGAGAACACTGTCGTAGTGAAACTCGGGTGAAATGAAACTGATGTTTCTGTTACTCATGATATGTGGAGGAGGTAGCTATTTCTACGGTGTGATAAATTAGTGTAATGGAGTTGACATTTGTAGTTACGACATGACATGTTATTTGAGGATGACATTTTCTACCTAAATGTGATATAATCGAATCTTAGACAAAGTCAAGTACAGCAGAACACTTGTAGTGTTTAGACCAGCACTGTACCATGTTACTATATATAATTAAGAGATTTCAAAAGATTGAATCTCTGAGTAGAATACCAGAGCATGTTCTGGTCCATATTGGTGTACTCAATTACCTGTACTAGACAACTAATGGATGGAAGAATTTGTTCTAATGTTGAAAAGGAAAGCCGATTATAATGTTATGTCACTTACAGATTTGGGTCACAAATGTAAAAAAGATTAAAAAACACAATACTGCTCAAGTTTGTCTTGCTGGTGTTATAGATATGATACGTAGTCAATTAACCTTGTCAGTCGGGGACAATATGTTTATCCCAAATTCTTTCCCT
Source organism: Pecten maximus (assembly GCF_902652985.1). Classification (NCBI taxonomy): domain Eukaryota; kingdom Metazoa; phylum Mollusca; class Bivalvia; order Pectinida; family Pectinidae; genus Pecten; species Pecten maximus. The sequence continues at coordinate 20,250 of NW_022979310.1, forward strand.
TACCTCTGTAACAGAAGAGGAGAAAATGTAGCGGCCAGACCGGGGTTCGAACCCGAGACCTCCGAACACTAGCCAGATGCTCTACCAATTGAGCTACCTGGTCACCGATGGTCGACCCAGTCCAGTCCCGCTGCACACCTCCCTCCTTTTTTCCAAGTCTTTGCCCTCGAAGACACACAAGACCCTTATACCACCACCGTGGGTATTTTAGTTGGGCGCCAATTTTGTAACAGGAGAGGAGAAAATGTAGCGGCCAGACCGGGGTTCGAACCTGAGACCTCCGAACACTAGCCAGATGCTCTACCAATTGAGCTACCTGGTCACCGATGGTCGACCCAGTCCAGTCCCGCTGCACACCTCCCTCCTTTTTTCCAAGTCTTTGCCCTCGAAGACACACAAGACCCTTATACCACCACCGTGGGTATTTTAGTTGGGCGCCAATTTTGTAACAGGAGAGGAGAAAATGTAGCGGCCAGACCGGGGTTCGAACCCGGGACCTCCGAACACTAGCCGGATGCTCTACCAATTGAGCTACCTGGTCACCGATGATCGACCCAGTCCAGTCCCGCTACACCTCAATCTTTATATCACCATATGTCAGGGTTTATTCCTTATTCTCTGTTGCTTACAAAGGCAGATTTTGCATGTAAATTTTAGTAATTAGTTGGAAAGGACAAATGTTGCTTATAAGTGTAACAGTTATATATTAGTTATTGCCTTTTGTTTTTTGAGTTTATCCCTGATGGTTTGTCATCCATTAAAATTTCCATTGGAGAACTTCAAGGGATGGCACAGTACTACATGGTTTTGCAAAAGACAAATGTATTGTTCAGAACAGTAATCTTGTCATTTGGACCAAACTGACTAGATTATAGACTGCATGAGAATATACCATGTCATCAGGAGCCATGTGCAAAATCTCTCACTTAACACAGACTTCAACTATCAATTATATCCAAAGACATTTCGCCATGTCACAGCTATCATTGGTCATGTGAAAAGTGTCTGTGAACCCCATTATGACTTATTGGAAGACATGTATCTTCTTTCTCATGTAAACTTACCAGAATTGTTATCAGTATCCATCACAGTAATTAGTAGGGAAAACCGAAAATCTTCTAGTTCTGTAGTCTAGGGTGATGCAATGTCTGTATACTTATTTCACAAAATACAAAGGTTTTTGAATTTTGCTAAAATAGTGTGAGTATATACACTCCTTATCTCTCTCACTACCATGACAAGGACGAAACCAGAAAACCATGACTAGATACACTCCTTATAACTCTCACTACCGTGACAAGGACGAAACCAGAAAACCATGACTAGATACACTCCTTATAACTCTCACTACCGTGACAAGGACGAAACCAGAAAACCATGACTAGGTACACTCCTTATAACTCTTACTACCGTGACAACGACGAAACCAGAAAACCATGACTAGATACACTCCTTATAACTCTCACTACCATGACAAGGACGAAACCAGAAAACCATGACTAGATACACTCCTTATAACTCTCACTACCATGACAAGGACGAAACCAGAAAACCATTACTAGATACACTCCTTATCACTCTCACTACCATGACAAGGAGGAAACCAGAAAACCATGACTAGATACACTCCTTATAACTCTCACTACCATGACAAGGACGACACCAGAAAACCATGACTAGATACACTCCTTATAACTCTCACTACCATGACAAGGAGGAAACCAGAAAACCATGACTAGATACACTCCTTATAACTCTCACTACCATGACAAGGACGACACCAGAATACCATGACTATATACACTCCTTATAACTCTCACTACCGTGACAAGGACGACACCAGAAAACCATGACTAGATACGTACAGTACACTCCTTATAACTCTCACTACCATGACAAGGACGACACCAGAAAACCATGACTATATACACTCCTTATAACTCTCACTACCATGACAAGGACGACACCAGAAAACCATGACTAGATACACTCCTTATAACTCTCACTACCATGACAAGGACAAAACCAGAAAACCATGACTAGATACACTCCTTATAACTTTCACTACCATGACAAGGACGAAACCAGAAAACCATGACGAGGTACACTCCTTACAACTCTCACTTGAGCCCGGTTTGCTGGCTTGCACATTGCGATTTCTGTTTTTACTGGCAACATTTGAGATGATAATGCACATTATTAATTGAGATGGCTTATTTTCGTTAACTTGTAAATGATACATGTATTTTAAAACGTGAAAGGGATTGGAGTAATCGATTAATTTTAAGCATTTGTGTGAAAGGAAGTGAACTAAAAAAGTTGCTTTTTTTTTTCATCAGCTACATTTCTATTATGCCCATTCAATTTGATGGGAGTATTAAGGTATGGCATTGTTTGTCTGTTCGTCTTGTGTAAATGTTGATTTGTCTGGCACTCTTAAGGTGAGGCAAATCTCATTTTAATGGAAGATAGTATATAACACCTATGGCATTCGAGGAGCATATATTGTTTTGCCCTGCGGATACTCTGCTTGTAAATTCACTCCACCCGAATGTCAACAGCTCCAGCCATCAGTCTCTTCCATTGTCTCAATGGTCTAATAAAACTCAATTTCATGGGGTTGAAGCAAAGAGCAATACCTATGAATGCATTCAGAAATACTTACAGGTAGTTACAGTCGGCATTGAAAGACAGTATATCATACTGGTAAGATTTTTGTTAGCAAGTGTTGCCGAGGACCGATAACAATTTACACTATAGTTCTGAGATCCTTTCAGAAGCTGTATATATTTTATTAATCCCTTACTAGTGAAACCAGAGGCTATACGTTTCCTCTCTGTCCGCCTTGTCTGTATGTTATACGTACGTATGTATGTAACTATAGCGGCTTCATTTCCGCAGGAATTCTTATCAAACTTCACACAGTAATATAGGACTATAATATCTGGGACAAATTTGAATTTCGGGGCTATTGGGTCAAGGTCAAGGTCACTGTTACTATTTTTGGCAGGGGCTGGAAGGGGGCAATTGCCATTTGCTTTGGCAGTACCCAATAGGTTTACAAATTGGTGTGAAGTATCGGACAAGATTGGTCATACTTCATCCCTAAGGCTTTCCTTGTTATGATCACGTTTTGCCAGGAAGAGGTTGTTGAATTATGTATTGGCAGTAGCTGTTTATTTTACCATGTATTTGTATGAATCACTGTAACATAATCAGTTCAGTTCTGACAGGAGATATACTGTGAATGATATGTTATCATCATTTTTTGTGCAGATATAGCTATTATTTTTAAATAACATGATTTAAAATGAAAAGAAAAAATAACATGATTTGTAAATTTTAAGGATGTAGAACACTGTGAAGGAACCTGTGTGTATCATTGTAGAAACAACCATAACCACGAAAAACAATGTGAACAAAAACAATGTGAATAAAAAAACAATTAAAAAAACCAATGTGAATAAAAAACAATAACACTTACAATAGAGATAGATACGTTTGTTGCTGAGATAGACATCTGATGGTGTGGATATTGTTAATGGTCTGTTCCAGGGTGTGATACGACATTAAGGCTCTGCTGTAGGTAATCCACAGGTATCCTATCTGTTAAAGTGCTTCGGAAGGTACCATATTTATTCTAATGAGCACACAGTGTGCTTGAAAAATAGGGGTTGCTTAATAAAAAAACCATTGGAAGGAAAAGAAATCAGCTAGGGTTTAAAATTAGGTTTTTTTTTTTTCTAAATTTTATTTCTCTGGAACAGGCTTCAGTTGTAATTGGCAGATGAAAGAGGTAACAATCTTTTAACAGACCGTAATCTAGTTCATCTATCTTCTTTCCAGAAAAAAGTAAGAGCGGGCTTATTTATAGGAACTGGTGCATGTGCACTTCTTAAGTTCACTACAGAAACAAACTTACTCTATATGGCAGAAAGTACTAAGTTATATTTGATCAGTGTAACTGGTGATTGTGGTATGGTACAGGGTGGTGATTACTGGTGGTATGGTACAGGGTGGTGATTACTGGTGGTATGGTACAGGGTGGTGATTACTGGTGGTATGGTACAGGGTGGTGATTACTGGTGGTATGGTACAGGGTGGTGATTACTGGTGGTATGGTACAGGGTGATCATTACTGGTGGTATGGTACAGGGTGGTGATTACTGGTGGTATGGTACAGGGTGGTGATTACTGGTGGTATGGTACAGGGTGGTGATTACTGGTGGTATGGTACAGGGTGGTGATTACTGGTGGTATGGTACAGGGTGGTGATTACTGGTGGTATGGTACAGGGTGGTAATTACTGGTGGTATGGTACAGGGTGGTGATTACTGGTGGTATGGTACAGGGTGGTGATTACTGGTGGTATGGTACAGGGTGGTGATTACTGGTGGTATGGTACAGGGTGGTGATTACTGGTGGTATGGTACAGGGTGGTGATTACTGGTGGTATGGTACAGGGTGGTGATTACTGGTGGTATGGTACAGGGTGGTGATTACTGGTGGTATGGTACAGGGTGGTAATTACTGGTGGTATGGTACAGGGTGGTGATTACTGGTGGTATGGTACAGGGTGGTGATTACTGGTGGTATGGTACAGGGTGGTGATTACTGGTGGTATGGTACAGGGTGGTGATTACCGGTGGTATGGTACAGGGTGGTCATTACCGGTGGTATGGTACAAGGTGGTGATTACTGGTGGTATGGTACAGGGTGGTCATTACTGGTGGTATGGTACAGGGTGGTGATTACTGGTGGTATGGTACAGGGTGGTGATTACTGGTGGTATGGTACAGGGTGGTGATTACTGGTGATTTAGGTATGGTACAGGGTGGTGATTACTGGTGGTATGGTACAGGGTGGTGATTACTGGTGGTATGGTACAGGGTGGTGATTACTGGTGGTATGGTACAGGGTGGTGATTACTGGTGGTATGGTACGGGGTGGTGATTACTGGTGGTATGGTACAGGGTGGTCATTACTGGTGGTATGGTACGAGGGTGGTCATTACTGGTGGTATGGTACAGGGTGGTCATTACTGGTGGTATGGTACAGGGTGGTCATTACTGGTGGTATGGTACAGGGTGGTCATTACTAGTGGTATGGTACAGGGTGGTGATTACTGGTGGTATGGTACAGCGTGGTGATTACTGGTGATTTAGGTATGGTACAGGGTGGTGATTACTGGTGGTATGGTACAGGGTGGTGATTACTGGTGGTATGGTACAGGGTGGTGATTACTGGTGGTATGGTACAGGGTGGTGATTACTGGTGGTATGGTACAGGGTGGTGATTACTGGTGATTTAGGTATGGTACAGGGTGGTGATTACTGGTGGTATGGTACAGGGTGGTGATTACTGGTGGTATGGTACAGGGTGGTGATTACTGGTGGTATGGTACAGGGTGGTCATTACTGGTGGTATGGTACGGGGTGGTGATTACTGGTGGTATGGTACAGGGTGGTCATTACTGGTGGTATGGTACAGGGTGGTCATTACTGGTGATTTAGGTATGGTACAGGGTGGTCATTACTGGTGATATGGTACAGGGTGGTCATTACTGGTGGTATGGTACAGGGTGGTGATTACTGGTGGTATGGTACAGGGTGGTCATTACTGGTGATTTGGTACAGGGTGGTGATTACTGGTGGTATGGTACAGGGTGGTGATTACTGGTGGTATGGTACAGGGTGGTGATTACTGGTGGTATGGTACAGGGTGGTCATTACTGGTGGTATGGTACGGGGTGGTCATTACTGGTGGTATGGTACAGGGTGGTGATTACTGGTGGTATGGTACAGGGTGGTGATTACTGGTGGTATGGTACAGGGTGGTCATTACTGGTGGTATGGTACAGGGTGGTGATTACTGGTGGTATGGTACGGGGTGGTCATTACTGGTGGTATGGTACAGGGTGGTCATTACTGGTGGTATGGTACAGGGTGGTGATTACTGGTGGTATGGTACAGAGTGGTCATTACTGGTGGTATGGTACAGAGTGGTCATTACTGGTGGTATGGTACAGGGTGGTCATTACTGGTGATTTAGGTATGGTACAGGGTGGTCATTACTGGTGGTATGGTACAGGGTGGTCATTACTGGTGGTATGGTACAGGGTGGTGATTACTGGTGGTATGGTACAGGGTGGTGATTACTGGTGGTATGGTACAGGGTGGTGATTACTGGTGGTATGGTACAGGGTGGTCATTACTGGTGGTATGGTACAGGGTGGTCATTACTGGTGGTATGGTACAGGGTGGTCATTACTGGTGATTTAGGTATGGTACAGGGTGGTGATTACTGGTGGTATGGTACAGGGTGGTGATTACTGGTGGTATGGTACAGGGTGGTCATTACTGGTGGTATGGTACAGGGTGGTGATTACTGGTGGTATGGTACAGGGTGGTCATTACTGGTGATTTACTGGGGTGTTCAGGTTTCTTTGTTTCCTTTGTGGGTGTTTTATATGCGTTGGGTTTGTAATAGTTAGCTCTGAAACAAACACTGTGTGTATGGAATTGGAGCTTCCAACCCTTATGATGAGGTCAAGGTCATACATTTTGGCTTTTAGAGGTCAAACATTTAAAAAGAACATTGAGAAATTTTAGATTTTCAGATTCATCAATACATTTAAGTTGTTAAGTTTTTGAGAGACAACTCTATTAAAGATGGTTTTTCCAAATTTTTGTGATTTTTACAACTGATGAATTATTACAAATTCCAGTCATTTGAATAATTCTAAATTTTCTTGTATATCTCTTGCTGGATTTACCATGATATATTATATAATATATACCAGGTAAATTCATTTTACAAAATTATATGTGTCTCTCTTAAATCATAATTTCACAAAATCAAAATTTTTGGTTTTGGATGCATTTCTCAGTAAGAAGTTTGAAAAACAAAATCATCAATGATCAGAAGTTGTGAATAAAAAATACATAAGGAATATGTGGATATTAAATTGTACATGTTTATTGGTCAGAGATCCTAAAAGCTGATTGGCTCTCGTAGTCAAAACATCCACCTATTGATTATTGTGATGTTCTTCAGCAGAATTTAAATGAGTTAACAGAAACAAAACATGTATTCGCTCCTGTTATTTATCCTGTGATGGAATGCTGTGATTTCTTCCCACATCTCATCTCATTACAAGGAATGACCACTGGGGTTGTGATGTCATCAACCTTTGGGGAACTCCCAAGGACCTAAGTCCTCTGTATCAGGTGTGATGGGTTTTAAAGCATGTCTGTGTAGTGAATATTTGATGAGATGGTAGCAGGTTGTACCATACAGAACAATCTGGTGAGGAAATTAATGACTGTAAAAAACAGATGGTTTACCGATTGTATACCAAGCTAGTTCTGCCCCCAGCAGCCTGTACTCTACTGGGATGATTGACACACCGGACAGGAAATCATAATTAATTTCTATTCTATTGAAAGATGAATTGTTTAATTTTTTGTTTTGGCAACAAATCTGGTCATCAACACAAGTGGATTATTCTTAAAGGAAGAGATTGTTATGAAAAGGGGCCAATTAGTAGTTTAACCAGTGAACACTTGGAGGAATAGTCTCTTTATTAAAGGAATGTGGTAGTAGATGTCCTCATGTAGGAATGGTATCAGTCTCTGTATTAAAGGAACGTGGTGGTCAATGCCCTCCTGTAGGAATGGTGTCAGTCTCTTTATTAAAGGAACGTAATAGTCAGCGTCCTCATGTAGGAATGGTATCAGTCTCTGTATTAAAAGAATGTGGTAGTAGATGTCCTCATGTAGGAATGGTGTAAGTCTCTGTATTAAAGGAACGTGGTGGTCAATGTCCTCATGTAGGAATGGTATCAGTCTCTTTATTAAAGGAACGTGGTGGTTAATGTCCTCGTGTAGGAATGGTATCAGTCTCTTTATTAAAGGAACGTAGTAGTCAATGTCCTCGTGTAAGAATGGTATCAACATCTTTATTAAAGGAACGTAGTAGTCAATGTCCTCATGTAGGAATGGTATCAGTCTCTTTATTAAAGGAACGTGGTGGTCAATGTCCTCATGTAGGAATGGTATCAGTCTCTTTATTAAAGGAACGTGGTGGTCAATGTCCTCGTGTAGGAATGGTACGAGTCTTTTTATTAAAGGAACGTGGTAGTCAATGTCCTCGTGTAGGAAGGGTATGCAGTCTCTTTATTAAAGGAATGTGATGGTCAATGTCCTGGTGTAGGAATGGTATCAGTCTCTGTATTAAAGGAACGTGGTGGTCAATGTCCTCATGTAGGAATGGTGTAAGTCTCTTTATTAAAGGAACGTGGTGGTCAATGTCCTCGTGTAGGAATGGTATCAGTCTCTGTATTAAAGGAACGTGGTAGTCTCTTTATTAAAGGAACGTGGTAGTAGATGTCCTCGTGTAGGAATGGTATTAGTCTCTTTATTAAAGGAATGTGGTAGTCAATGTCCTCATGTAGGAATGGTGTAAGTCTCTTTATTAAAGGAACGTGGTGGTCAATGTCCTCATGTAGGAATGGTATTAGTCTCTTTATTAAAGGAACGTGGTAGTCAATGTCCTCATGTAGGAATGGTATTAGTCTCTTTATTAAAGGAACGTGGTGGTCAATGTCCTCATGTAGGAATGGTATTAGTCTCTTTATTAAAGGAACGTGGTAGTCAATGTCCTCGTGTAGGAATGGTATCAACATCTTTATTAAAGGAACGTAATAGTCAGTGTCCTCATGTAGGAATGGTATCAGTCTCTTTATTAAAGGAACATGGTAGTCAATGTCCTCGTGTAGGAATGGTATCAGTCTCTTTAAAGGAATTTGGTAGTGTAAATTCACCGTATTCATGCTCAAAGAAGGCCCCCCACCCCATAAGTTCACCATATCATATTTACATTTGTGCTGCAACAGCACTTCGCAAACCTGAAGGGTAAGTGAGCTTATGCCATATGGTGGTGAGACGTCTGTCATCTGTCCATCAGTGGTGAGATGTCTGTCATCTGTCCATCGGTGGTGAGACGTCTGTCATCTGTCCATCGGTGGTGAGATGTCTGTCATCTGTCCCTCAGGGGTGAGACGTCTGTCATCTGTCCATCAGTTGGTGGTGAGATGTCTGTCATCTGTCCATCGGTGGTGAGATGTCTGTCATCTGTCCATCGGTGGTGAGATGTCTGTCATCTGTCCATCGGTGGTGAGACGTCTGTCATCTGTCCATCGGTGGTGAGACGTCTGTCATCTGTCCATCGGTGGTGAGATGTCTGTCATCTGTCCATCGGTGGTCAGACGTCTGTCATCTGTCCATCAGTGGTGAGACGTCTGTCATCTGTCCATCGGTGGTGAGACGTCTGTCATCTGTCCATCAGTGGGGAGACGTCTGTCATCTGTCAGTTGGTGGTGAGATGTCTGTCATCTGTCCGTCAGTGGTGAGACGTCTGTCATCTGTCCATCGGTGGTGAGACGTCTGTCATCTGTCCATCGGTGGTGAGACGTCTGTCATCTGTCCATCGGTGGTGAGACGTCTGTCATCTGTCCATCGGTGGTGAGACGTCTGTCATCTGTCCATCAGTGGTGAGATGTCTGTCATCTGTCCATCTGTGGTGAGACGTCTGTCATCTGTCCATCGGTGGTGAGATGTCTGTCATCTGTCCATCAGTGGTGAGACGTCTGTCATCTGTCCATCAGTGGTGAGATGTCTGTCATCTGTCCATCAGTGGTGAGACGTCTGTCATCTGTCCATCAGTGGTGAGACGTCTGTCATCTGTCCATCGGTGGTGAGATGTCTGTCATCTGTCCATCGGTGGTGAGATGTCTGTCATCTGTCCATCGGTGGTGAGACATCTGTCATCTGTCCATCAGTGGTGAGACGTCTGTCATCTGTCCATCAGTGATGAGATGTCTCATCTGTCCATTAGTGGTGAGATGTCTGTCATCTGTCCATCAGTGGTGAGATGTCTGTCATCTGTCCATCGGTGGTGAGACGTCTGTCATCTGTCCATCAGTGGTGAGATGTCTGTCATCTGTCCATCAGTGGTGAGACATCTGTCATCTGTCCACCGGTGGTGAGACGTCTGTCATCTGTCCATCGGTGGTGAGATGTCTGTCATCTGTCCATCGGTGGTGAGACGTCTGTCATCTGTCCATTGGTGGTGAGATGTCTGTCATCTGTCCATCAGTGGTGAGATGTCTGTCATCTGTCAGTTGGTGGTGAGACGTCTGTCATCTGTCCATCGGTGGTGAGACGTCTGTCATCTGTCCATCGGTGGTGAGATGTCTGTCATCTGTCCATCGGTGGTGAGACGTCTGTCATCTGTCCATCGGTGGTGAGACGTCTGTAATATGTCCATCGGTGGTGAGACGTCCGTAATCTGTCCATCAGTGGTGAGATGTCTGTCATCTGTCCATCAGTGGTGAGATGTCTGTCTTCTGTCCATCAGTGGTGAGATGTCTGTCATCTGTCCATCAGTGGTGAGATGTCTGTCATCTGTCCATCAGTGGTGAGACATGTCATCTGTCCATCAGTGGTGAGATGTCTGTCATCTGTCCATCAGTGGTGAGACATCTGTCATCGGTCCATCACTGGTGAGATGTCTGTCATCTGTCCATCGGTGGTGAGACGTCTGTCATCTGTCCATCAGTGGTGATACGTCTGTCATCTGTCCATTGGTGGTGAGATGTCTGTCATCTGTCCACCGGTGGTGAGACGTCTGTCATCTGTCCATCGGTGGTGAGACGTCCGTCATCTGTCCATCGGTGGTGAGACGTCCGTCATCTGTCCATCGGTGTTGAGACGTCGGTCCTCTGTCCATCGGTGGTGAGACATCTGTCATTGGTCCATCGGTGGTGAGACGTCTGTGATCTGTCCATCGGTGGTGAGACATCTGTCATCGGTCCATTGGTGGTGAGATGTCTGTCATCTGTCCATCGGTGGTGAGATGTCTGTCATCTGTCCATCGGTGGTGAGATGTCCGTCATCTGTCCATCGGTGGTGAGATGTCTGTCATCTGTCCATCGGTGGTGAGACATCTGTCATCGGTCCATCGGTGGTGAGATGTCTCTCATCTGTCCATCGGTGGTGAGACGTCTGTCAACTGTCCATCAGTGGTGATACGTCTGTCATCTGTCCATCGGTGGTGAGACGTCTGTCATCTGTCCATCGGTGGTGAGATGCCTGATACTGGGCCTGTATCATATACTTGGGTGAAGAGCTACTAAGTTTGTGCAATTCAATGATCTTAATATTTGCTAAAGAAACAACTTCTCAATAACAAAGAGGTCCCAAGACCAGATATTGGGTCTGTAGCATGCTGAGGTGAAGGGCTACCAGATTGTTCATATGGTGATCTTGACCTAAATATTTTTCTTAAATACCTAGCATGAGAGCTTGGGTCATGATATTTGGCAAGTCGTATCCTGGAATGAAGTGCTTCAATACTTGTTTAAATGAATAAACTTATAGACTACTCTTATGTTTGAACAAAGTGGTGATGAACTTGAAAGTTGCATCAGAAGCAGGTGAGCGATACAGGCCCTTTTGGCATTTAACAACTACTCAAAACAAAAGCTATTAACTATAAACTTTACTTATTTTACAACAGTTATTAACAAGTTGTATCTATTTCTACTTATCAATCTTGTTGGCCTGGATGGAAGTGCATGAGGGGGTCTTGTTGTAGGAGAAACCCTTGTGATCAGGTAGGCGACCCCCTTACCATTTTAGTCATCTGATTGGGGAGTCGAACCCGGTTGCCGTCGAACCCGGTTGCCTAGGTGAAAGCTGACGAGTGCATTACCACTGTGCCACCCAATAAAAAAAATGTTACAGTAAAAACTAGAGAGTTGTGATCTTGGATGTGGCTGTAATCCACTGGAAATTGCTGTTCTGGTCAGCCGGTCAAGTGTAATGAAGGGTAAAGGATAGGCTGAGTTGAACTAGATCTGATATAATACAACATGTGGGAGGCTTACTCTGACAGCTAGCTTAGCACTAGACTTACAATATCTCTGGTGTCAGGACAATACTCCAAGCTGTCGAAGCATGCACCTTCCCCAGATAGGATCAACATGGTGTCAGTCAGAATACCGATCACATCCGCTAATTATATCTCTACATAAAAGGGTTATGGATTATGTGACAGGCCTGTGTAGTTAGGATAATCAGTGAGATGGATTTGTAACTCTTTTTATCTTTGCATTGACTTATGATATGAACCTCTTGTGTGAATTAATTTTGAATATATGTAAAATTATATGATTGATATGTAGTATATACCCTGAAAATCTTAAGTGTATACCATGGGAATCTTAAGTGTATACCATGGGAAACTTAAGTGTATACCATGGGAATCTTAAGGGTATACCATGGGAATCTTAAGTGTTTACCATGGGAATCTTAAGTGTATACCATAGGAATCTTAAGTGTATACCATGGGAATCTTAAGTGTATACCATGGGAATCTTAAGTGTATACCATGGGAATCTTAAGTGTATACCATGGGAATCTTAAGTGTATACCATGGGAATCTTAAGTGTATACCATGGGAAACTTAAGTGTATACCATGGGAATCTTAAGTGTATACCACGGGAATCTTAAGTGTATACCATGGGAATCTTAAGTGTATACCATGGGAATCTTAAGTGTATACCATGGGAATCTTAAGTGTATACCATGGGAATCTTAAGGGTATACCATGGGAATCTTAAGTGTATACCATGGGAATCTTAAGTGTATGCCATGGGAATCTTAAGTGTATGCCATGGGAATCTTAAATGTATGCCATGGGAATCTTAAGTGTATGCCATGGGAATCTTAAGTGTATGCCATGGGAATCTTAAGTGTATGCCATGGGAATTGTAAGTGTATACCACGGGAATCTTAAGTGTATACTACGAGAATCTTAAGTGTATACCATGGGAATCTTAAGTGTATACCACAGGAATCTTAAGTGTATGCCATGGGAATTTTAAGTGTATACCACGGGAATCTTGAATGTATGCCATGGGAATCTTAAGTGTATACCATGGGAATCTTAAGTGTATGCCATGGGAATTTTAAGTGTATACCACGGGAATCTTGAATGTATACCATGGGAATCTTAAGTGTAATTAAAAGACAACTTTTAAATAACCATGAGTCCCTTGGATCTGACATTTGGTCTCAGATACACCTGTTCTTAATTATGTTTTTGTAAAAAATGGGCCACTGGATAGCAGATGAGCGATTCGGGCCCATTGGGCCTTTGCTATTTGGTGGGAGAGAAGATCGATTGATGAAAAGAAACATTCCCCTGAAATGGTACAAACATTTGTATTCTTTGCGTAATGTTACACCACTCTATTATGTTTGTGGGCAAAATGGCATAGTTTCCAGCTTCTTAGAATTTCTTTGTTCAAATTTAATGTTTTCAAATTTTCATGCCTCTAAATACTTTAGAATTACATATTTCATACTGCTCCTACTGCTGTTTTACAGACATTTAAAGTGTAAAAATGAGGATTCTCCCTCTGTGAGAATAGGGAAGGTTATAACACCATATAAAGGGTGGACTAATGAAATCTTAGCCGCGCCAGTAAACTGTTCATTCAGACATTTCTACTGTCACATTATTTTTAGCTAATTTACTGGAGAAGAAATAAAACTATATATGGATTGACTTACGAAGCACAAATCTGGGATTAATAAAACCCCAAAAAAGGTAATGCAATAATAAAACATATTGTCTAATCGGCAAAAAAAAAAATGTACAAATATAAATAGGATTTATGGTTTATGTAACATCAAATAATGACCTTGACGGCTAGTTAATTAAGGAGACTGGAGGTCGTGAACTTGACTTCAAAGGGATCATAAAACAAAAGTCTGGTCTTTGTGATCCAAACTTATAGCTATGACCTTGAATTACTCTGAATTTGTACTAAATGATGGCAGATTTCAGTTATTATTAGATCAGCATCTCTATATAGAATAAACATTCCTACAAATCATTACCTTTCAATCTTAATGTGTGCATGTGCAGGTAAATTCATCAATTATTGTTGTAAACTACCTGGTAGAGCGAAACCAGCTAGGCTATATTCGCCAGTTTTCATAAGGGTTAAATATTCATCCAAGTGAAGTACAATGTAGACGGGCTCATTGTCTGGGAGGGATTGAGAGAGCCGTTGATTCCAGACATAAACGTCCAGTTAATTACATCACATCTTCACTGATAGATACCGGTCAGTTGGGTGTGTTATTATTTGACTCCTATTTAAGAGTTTCCATCCATTTTCTGCTGTCCATTTGTTGTTGTGCTGTGTAGGTATTTTAAACAAGAATAGATACACAATGTTGATTTTGTGGTGTAGGTCATCTGTCTGGCTGTGTGATAAAATTTCTTAAATGTGCATCAATTAAGAGGTCTGGTAAAGTCTTGTTTCACTTTCTGTATATTTCCTGTTACTATGGAAATAAATAGCAAAAAGAATAATTTTTTCCTGACAGTTTAGGTCACCTGAGTCAAACGTGACCTGGAATTGGAATCATCTTTTGTCTATCTTCTTGCTTTGTGCTTCATCCATCATGGATCCATGGACATTTACTATTTTCTGCCCAATCTATTATAAAGACGACCCTGATAAATTAAATTTACTGGCCATATAATGTGTGAAAATTGTGAATTTTAGGGTCCCCCTTGTTGTAAGGCTCTCAGAGCTAAGCTTGGACTGGGCCCGGTGCCCGAGTGGTTAAGGTGTCCAGACACTTTATCACAAGCCTTCCACCTCTAGGTTGCGAGTTCGAAACCCATGTGGAGCACTGGCCTGGTACTGACCGTAGGACAGTGGTTTTTCTCCGGGTACTCCGGCTTTCCTCCACCTCCAAATCCTGGCAGTCCTTAACTGACCCTGGCTGTTAATAGGACGTTAAACAAAATAAACCAAATAAACCAAACCAAAATTGGACTGGGCCACAAGAAGTCTTCAATGTTCTTCTGACTTGGATATTCTGCAATCAAGTACTCTTTACAAATGGAAGTGAATTTCATTATCCCCAGTGTTTCCCGCCCTGCAGGCTGAATGAAGTTGATCATAGTTTATACAGGAAATGACACTTTCGAAGATAAAATTTGTGTATTCCGTTGAAAATCAATTTAGTATGGCATAATTTACTCAGATGCCAGTTTGATGGTTTTAAAACTTTGACCTTGAACCCAGCTCCATCAGATGCTGTAGGTTCTATGTTTTACAAATGAAAACATTAAACTTTTGACAAATGCGTTGTAATAGTCAGCATATTCTGATGATAAAATGGCTGACCAGTGGCATTTTATGTTTCAGGAAACAGTCGTTAACTAGAGTAAATTCTAAATTCACAGAATTTTCCTTAAATTTCTAATGATTATCTAGTGTACATTAAGGATTCCAGTTTAAGGAGTTTATGAGTTCACGAGTGTTAAAAGACCATGGGATGTCAATGTGTATCCATGGTTACTACTGATAAAAACAATTTCATCGGATTTGTAATTAGATAGAATCGGCTACTCAGGTTTCACTCCCTCTATTACTATTTTAGATATGTGTATATAATACTGAGTCCTGTAAAAGCAATCGATATCCAAATGATTCCAAATCTTTTTATTTTTCAATTAAAAGTTTAAATGATTCTCAAAATAATGGTTTCAAGGTATAATTGTGTTTTGGTGCAGCCTTGAAAAGACACACTTTGGCATCCCACTCCAGGGGTCGTAAACACATAAATTTTGATCTTTCACTATTACCGG
>NW_022979311.1:0-28200 GCF_902652985.1 Pecten maximus
AATCTCCAGGGGGCTGGGGGCGTGATAGATGTGTCAGTTAAAGTATGTGACTATACGGGTAAAGGTCTGAGGTATGTGGTTCGACACTCCCAACCTGTTTCGGGTTGTGTTTCTTGGGAAGCTGAGAAACGGGCCAATCTGTGCTATCATGGTTGTGTTCTTGAACAAAACACTTTCCCCTAATGGCACTGGATGGCAGGTGACAGTTCCTCGTATGTGGCTCAGTGATGTAGCCATCAACTACTACAAGGAGACACCACCTCAGATAACCTTGTCTGTTCATGGGGCAATAAACGTACAAACAAACAGCTGTACCTTAATCGCTTAACCTCATCATAAATTACGACACTTTCCTTGGTGTGTAAGAAAATTCAGATGTCCATTTTCCCATTAGGGTTGAATTTAATTGTTAAGATTTGACAGGATTTTTACACCAGGTTTGATCTATTGTAATATGCCTGAACATGAAACTGTTTTGTATTAAAATTTTAGTTTTGATTTCGCTATGGAGATATAATTTCTATTTACGTTGTATTTTATAAAAAAAAATGTTTGGGTCCAAAAATGTCCATATCAGTTTTGAAAATTAATTGGTTGATCTTTTCCATGAGGCTTGACCAGTTAACATTACATTGTAGATACTTTTCACTACTCACTGGCAAGCTGTATACTATGACTTCAATACTGTTCACAATTCAAGGTCAGGAGCCATCTTGGGTCTCGGTATGGCTGTCTGTGCGATGTGTGAGGAAGGGAAAACAGAGAGTCGAGCTCACGTTGTGTCCATTTACGACAAACTGCTGGCCCTGTATGACGACCTTGACCCTCTAGACAACATAGTCCAGGTAAAGATCAGAGTCAACTCGGACAGAAGTATATTGGACCAATAGGTAGCACTTGAGCTATGTAAGGCACTCTTAGATCATCATATGTCAGTAGATTTGTTGGAATCTATTTTTTTCCAATAAAGGAACTTAATCTATAAATAGTATTGTTGTAAATTTATATTGTAACCATGGGTTACTTGATTTTGGAAAAGCAAAATCACTAATTGATAAATACAATTTATGTTCAGCTTTGTGTAAAACATTAATCATGGTGTTTTCTTCAAACAAGCCTATTTAATTACCAATAGATAATTTTGTATCTATCATGTTTAGCTTTGTGATTTGTCCATCAATCAACATTGACCTTTTGCAGTCGGTCAGTGTTTGTACGGCCTGTATCGCGGGCGCTGCATTTAGCTCCAACATTTTGTCGGTGACTAGAGTGGACACAGCCGTGGACAAACTGATGACCACTCACTCAAACCACCCACAGGTAAAGGTTTACTCTTCATTAAGCATGGTAAAAGTCCTTTTATACAATAATGACATGCAAAAATATAGATCATCTTAGTTTCTGATAAAGGTACATAATGCTTTAAAAAAAATATTGTTATAAATTTGAAATGTTTCATAAAATAGCAATTTTTTTAACATGAACTTGGAGGTCCCCCCCATATTTAAACATAACAAATTTGTACTATCCATGTACGATATGGTGATATATGTTATAGTAATAGAAATGGAACACTGGGGTTCACTAGTTTGTACTTATTATGTGTGGTTTATAAACATGTGAGAGGTGCGACCTTGCCTTTGATATAAATATTGATATTTACTGTACATTTTATAAGTTGGTGGTTCCAACAAATAGATTGACATGTTAAACTTTGAGGGAAGCAATCCTTTGATATGTATCATTTTTGCATGACATTATGACTTTCTGCGGGTTTTTTTTATATAAATTACCAGTACTCTATCATGAAGCCCATTGATTTTTTTCTCAGAAAAAAAAATTTCCCTTAATGTTTGCTTTGGTTATACCACCTGTAATATCTTTAATTCACAGGTAACTGGGGTGTGTCTGGCTCTGGGCATGCTCTGTTACAGTCTCCGGAGGGCAGGTCACCCTGGAGTAGGGGATGTGAGGACCAGACTGTGTGGTAGCTGGATCAGGACTTTATCAGCAGAGGTAGGAGATCCAATGTGTAGAAAGTTTTATAAGGTTTAACATCCGACATGTTTCTGTTAAGTGTGGATTTTAAAAGAAGCTATAGAAATGAAAAGATGATAACAGAATGGATTTTTTTTATTTATTTCTTTTTCTTTCTTTTTCTTTCTTTGATTAATTCTTATATATATATTTATGTTAATGAAAAGATATACAGTTATTAATATTATTATTAGAAGCAAATTTTCAGGATTTTGTCAATTTAAAACCCTTTATACTTGAAAAAAAATTAGATGACTAAGAAATAAAGACATATTTAGAATTATTTTTGTAAAATATCAGGACACAGCCCCGATGGAAAAGGTAGCCATATTGAATGGACTAATGGCCTTGATTGGATCGGAGCGGACGCTAATACCTGTAAGTAGTGTTTATATCATTATCATACATACTCGGACATGATATCGGGGGTAGGGAAGGGGTAAACTGGAATTACGATCCATCTGTAGGCCGGGTTTATATCATACATACCCGGACATGATATCGGAGGTAGGGAAGGGGTAAACTGGAATTACGATCCATCTGTAGGCCGGGTTTATATCATACATACTCAGACATGATATCGGGGGTAGGGAAGGGGTAAACTGGAATTACAATCCATCTGTAGGCCGGGTTTATATCATACATACTCGGACATGATATCGGGGGTAGGATGATATCGGGGGTAGGGAAGGGGTAAACTGGAATTACGATCCATCTGTAGGCCGGGTTTATATCATTATCATACATACCCAGACATGATATCGGGGGTAGGGAAGGGGTAAACTGGAATTACGATCCATCTGTAGGCCGGGTTTATATCATACATACTCGGACATGATATCGGGGGTAGGGAAGGGGTAAACTGGAATTACGATCCATCTGTAGGCCGGGTTTATATCATACATACCCAGACATGATATCGGGGGGTAGGGAAGGGGTAAACTGGAATTACGATCCATCTGTAGGCCGGGTTTATATCATTATCATACATACCCAGACATGATATCGGGGGTAGGGAAGGGGTAAACTGGAATTACGATCCATCTGTAGGCCGGGTTTATATCATACATACCCTGACATGATATCGGGGGTAGGGAAGGGGTTAACTGGAATTACGATCCATCTGTAGGCCGGGTTTATATCATTATCATACCCAGACATGATATCGGAGGTAGGGAAGGGGTAAACTGGAATTACGATCCATCTGTAGGCCGGGTTTATATCATTATCATACATACTCGGACATGATATCGGAGGTAGGGAAGGGGTAAACTGGAATTACAATCCATCTGTAGGCCGGGTTTATATCATACATACTCGGACATGATATCGGAGGTAGGGAAGGGGTAAACTGGAATTACGATCCATCTGTAGGCCGGGTTTATATCATTATCATACATACTCGGACATGATATCGGAGGTAGGGAAGGGGTAAACTGGAATTACGATCCATCTGTAGGCCGGGTTTATATCATTATCATACCCTGACATGATATCGGGGGTAGGGAAGGGGTAAACTGGAATTACGATCCATCTATAGGCCGGGTTTATATCATACATACCCAGACATGATATCGGAGGTAGGGAAGGGGTAAACTGGAATTACGATCCATCTGTAGGCCGGGTTTATATCATTATCATACATACTCGGACATGATATCGGAGGTAGGGAAGGGGTAAACTGGAATTACGATCCATCTGTAGGCCGGGTTTATATCATACATACTCGGACATGATATCGGGGGTAGGGAAGGGGTAAACTGGAATTACGATCCATCTGTAGGCCGGGTTTATATCATACATACTCGGACATGATATCGGGGGTAGGGAAGGGGTAAACTGGAATTACGATCCATCTGTAGGCCGGGTTTATATCATACATACTCGGACATGATATCGGGGGTAGGGAAGGGGTAAACTGGAATTACGATCCATCTGTAGGCCGGGTTTATATCATACATACTCGGGACATGATATCGGGGGTAGGGAAGGGGTAAACTGGAATTACGATCCATCTGTAGGCCGGGTTTATATCATACATACTCGGACATGATATCGGGGGTAGGGAAGGGGTAAACTGGAATTACGATCCATCTGTAGGCCGGGTTTATATCATTATCATACCCAGACATGATATCGGGGGTAGGGAAGGGGTAAACTGCATACTTGCCAACTTTTTAAAATTCTCATGGGGGAGAAAGTGCGTGAGCGACTTTTTTGACCGGAAAACACATTTCACGCGCGACACATTTAGCAAACAAAAACTAAGGGGAGATAATTTGCTATTGGAAAATAAATTCCTTGCATGAACACTTAAGCTTCCTTTCCTCACAGAAAAAAAGGTGGGAAAAAACTTATTTCAAGCTTGGCCAATGATCTTTTTTATTCAAGTTTGGAAAGATAATTATATAAGCAACAAGTTACAAAAAATAGCTGAAAAAGTACATCATTTTTAATTATTTCTGGATATGATTTAACTCACTGTTCACTCTAAATAAAAGTATTTACTTAGATGTGTTATGAAAATTATGTTGTAAGATAGATGTCAGTCAATTAAATGCAAATTATCACAATGATATCACTTTCTATCAAGCTTTCTCTCCAGCAGTAAACTTCAAAAAAAAAATACCTAAAATGTCACGATAAATATTTAGAGTACAATATAATATCTGAATGAAATTTCAAATGTTTCCTTTGGATTACAACAAAGACAATAATACAAAAAAAAAAGGGCTGTACCTGCAGTTGTATTCACTATATGCTTACAACTCAGTACTTTGTAGGTGGGGACTGATACTTAAATTCAAAGTTTTAACATGACAGTATTTAGTTTAAGAAAGTGAGTATTTGTGGACATGTTTTTGTCTTTCAAAATGTGAATTGGGAAAGTTTCAGCCAAAATAAGTCTCTGCTAATTGACACTATAAGTATGCTGATGCTACGGTGATTGAAACGACGTTACCTACCGGCAACCAGGCCTTCGGTCTATATGGTCGTTATTGTGAATTTATTTCCTTGTGCTAATTATCTAAAGATCAGCCAATGTTTAAATGTAGTTAACATTTCAATAAGTAATCTGTCAAATTTGATACTCCGTTGATAACATTGCCAGTGTTGTTTTCACTTTTTCTGTCCGAGATATACTGTCAAGTAGAGGTCGTTTATGCGCTTGACATCAAAGGCATTATACAAAGCCATTTACAAGCGTTTAATCAACCATGACTGACCTGCTACAAAACTATCACCACGCGTCCTCAGCTTAATTGGTTTGAATTAATTGTTTATTTATCGGGGTATTGTCACCCTTGCAGTCAGTGAAGTGTCAGAATTTCGTTACGGTCTGTGAGCAGGTCAGTTAACTGACCAATGCCCCACACATATGTCTTTCACCAGCCAGCAAGCGTTACCTGTCATAGGCCTAAGTGAATCTAACAAGATGAATTGGGGCTCCATACGGGGTTATCAAGACATATTCTCCAAAATCGGGAGAATACACTATGTTTTGTCTATACGATCGGGAGACGGGGAAGGGAGTCTGGAATCGGGAAATTCCCGACTAAATCGGGAAAGTTGGCAAGTATGATCCTGGAATTAGGATCCATCTGTAGGCTGGGTTTATATCATTATCATACATACTCGGACATGATATCGGAGGTAGGGAAGGGGTAAACTGGAATTAGGATCCATCTGTAGGCTGGGTTTATATCATTATCATACATACTCGGACATGATATCGGGGGTAGAGAAGGGGTAAACTGGAATTACGATCCATCTGTAGGCCGGGTTTATATCATTATCATACATACTCAGACATGATATCGGGGGTAGGGAAGGGGTAAACTGGAATTACGATCCATCTGTAGGCCGGGTTTATATCATACATACCCGGACATGATATCGGGGGTAGGGAAGGGGTAAACTGGAATTACGATCCATCTGTAGGCCGGGTTTATATCATACATACCCAGACATGATATCGGAGGTAGGGAAGGGGTAAACTTGAATTACGATCCATCTGTAGGCCGGGTTTATATCATACATACCCAGACATGATATCGGGGGTAGGGAAGGGGTAAACTGGAATTACGATCCATCTGTAGGCCGGGTTTATATCATACATACTCAGACATGATATCGGGGGTAGGGAAGGGGTAAACTGGAATTACGATCCATCTGTAGGCCGGGTTTATATCATTATCATACCCAGACATGATATCGGGGGTAGGGAAGGGGTAAACTGGAATTACGATCCATCTGTAGGCCGGGTTTATATCATACATACTCGGACATGATATCTGAGGTAGGGAAGGGGTAAACTGGAATTACGATCCATCTGTAGGCCGGGTTTATATCATACATACTCGGACATGATATCGGGGGTAGGGAAGGGGTAAACTGGAATTACGATCCATCTGTAGGCCGGGTTTATATCATTATCATACCCAGACATGATATCGGGGGGTAGGGAAGGGGTAAACTGGAATTACGATCCATCTGTAGGCCGGGTTTGTATCCTAGTATCAGGGGAGTACATTTTATGTATAGGAATAAAAACTATCGAGTCGTGGGGAAGTAGCCCTGGGGTGGGCATTTGGTGGGATGGTGTCAGAAACATTTTAATGGTACAATTTTTTTGGTACATTTTGGTAGTGTATAAGAAGTAGTATCCGAGTAGTTTTATGCAGGAGGTACATATTATGCATGACAAGATGTCTGAATGTTCTTCCTAGGAGTTATGTCCCTTCCATTGGTATTCTTATACTCATGACTGTCGACCTAAATATCACATTCTCTTAAACATGTTCTAGTACCTGGGGTGGTGGGTTTGTACTATAAATTTCAATGATTTTCTGATGAGTTATAACTCACTAAATGTTCACTCCTAATGATTTGCTGCAGGTGTTAGAAGAACTAAGCTAGCCTTTGGCTTACTGTTCTAAACATTTTAGTTAGATTTAATTTGTAGAATCTTAAGGAACACTTAAGGAACTCTCAAGGTAAGAAAACAGTTTTGATCGTTCAATATTGATTTCCATTGAGTTGTGGAATGATTTATCTCCCTGTTTCTCTAGGTCCAGAGTAGTGCTGTCAGTAGTGACCTGAACACTGATGATGTCATCAAGGTCGCATCACAGACTGTTGCCAGTGGAAACGACCTTGGAATTCAGAACAACGCAGCCTGGATGCTGGGTCACCTGTATCTGTCAGCGTGTGCTGTTGCTGACACAAGAGCTAGTGGTGAGATATGAGACCATGTCTCTGAGTGGGAGGTATGAGCTACCGGTCTCTGAGTGGGAGGTTTGAGTAACCTGTCTCTGAGGTGGAGGTTTGAGTTACCGGTCTCTGAGTGGGAGGTTTGAGTTACCTGTCTCTGAGTGGGAGGTTTGAGCTACCTGTCTCTGAGTGAGAGGTTTGAGTTACATGTCTCTGAGTGGGAGGCTTCAGTTACCTGTCTCTGAGGTGGAGGTTTGAGCTACCTGTCTCCGAGTGGGAGGTTTAAGTTACCTGTCTCTGAGTGGGGGGTTTAAGTTACCTGTCTCCGAGTTGGAGGTTTGAGTTACCTGTCTCCGAGTGGGAGGTTTAAGTTACCTGTCTCTGAGTGGGAGGTTTGAGTTACCTGTCTCCGAGTGGGAGGTTTAAGTTACCTGTCTCTGAGTGGGAGGTTTGAGTTACCGGTCTCTGAGTGGGAGGTTTCAGTAACCTGTCTCTCACTTCACTAGTCTGACAGATCACAGTTCAGTGGGAGGTTTCAGTAACCTGTCTCTCATTTCACTAATCAGACAGATCACAGTTCAGTGGGAGGTTTCAGTAATCTGTCTCTCATTTCACTAGTCTGACAGATCACAGTTCAGTGGGAGGTTTCAGTAACCTGTCTCTCATTTCACTAGTCTGACAGATCACAGTTCAGTGGGAGGCTTCAGTAACCTGTCTCTCATTTCATTAGTCTGACAGATCACAGTTCAGTGGGAGGTTTCAGTAACCTGTCTCTCATTTCATTAGTCTGACAGATCACAGTTCAGTGGGAAGTTTCAGTAACCTGTCTCTCATTTCACTAGTCTGACAGATCACAGTTCAGTGGGAGGTTTCAGTAACCTGTCTCTCATTTCATTAGTCTGACAGATCACAGTTCAGTGGGAGGTTTCAGTAACCTGTCTCTCATTTCATTAGTCTGACAGATCACAGTTCAGTGGGAGGTTTCAGTAATCTGTCTCTCATTTCACTAGTCTGACAGATCACAGTTCTGTGGGAGGTTTGAGTTACCTGTCTCTCATTTCACTAGTCTGACAGATCACAGTTCAGTGGGAGGTTTCAGTAACCTGTCTCTCATTTCATTAGTCTGACAGATCACAGTTCAGTGGGAAGTTTCAGTAACCTGTCTCTCATTTCACTAGTCTGACAGATCACAGTTCAGTGGGAGGTTTCAGTAACCTGTCTCTCATTTCATTAGTCTGACAGATCACAGTTCAGTGGGAGGTTTCAGTAACCTGTCTCTCATTTCATTAGTCTGACAGATCACAGTTCAGTGGGAGGTTTCAGTAATCTGTCTCTCATTTCACTAGTCTGACAGATCACAGTTCTGTGGGAGGTTTGAGTTACCTGTCTCTCATTTCACTAGTCTGACAGATCACAGTTCAGTGGGAGGTTTGAGATACCTGTCTCTCATTAGTCTGACAGATCACAGTTCTGTGGGAGGTTTGAGTTACCTGTCTCTCATTAATCTTACAGATCACAGTTCAGTGGGAGGTTTCAGTAACCTGTCTCTCATTAGTCTGACAGATCATAGTTCAGTGGGAGGTTTGAGTTACCTGTCTCTCATTTCATTAGTCTGACAGATCACAGTTCAGTGGGAGGTTTGAGTAACCTGTCTCTCATTTCACTAGTCTGACAGATCACAGTTCAGTGGGAGGTTTCAGTAACCTGTCTCTCATTTCACTAGTCTGACAGATCACAGTTCAGTGGGAGGTTTCAGTAAACTGTCCCTCACTAGTCTGACAGATCACAGTTCTGTGGGAGGTTTCAGTAACCTGTCTCTCATAAGTCTGACAGATCACAGTTCAGTGGGAGGCTTCAGTAACCTGTCTGTCATTTCACTGAGTCTAACAGATCACAGTTCAGTGGGAGGTTTGAGTTACCTGTCTCTCATTTCATTAGTCTGACAGATCACAGTTCAGTGGGAGGTTTGAGTTACCTGTCTCTCATTTCACTAGTCTGACAGATCACAGTTCAGTGGGAGGTTTGAGTTACCTGTCTCTCATTTCATTAGTCTGACAGATCACAGTTCAGTGGGAGGTTTGAGTTACCTGTCTGTCATTTCACTGAGTCTAACAGATCACAGTTCAGTGGGAGGTTTGAGTTACCTGTCTCTCATTTCATTAGTCTGACAGATCACAGTTCAGTGGGAGGTTTCAGTAACCTGTCTCTCATTTCACTAGTCTGACAGATCACAGTTCATTTTTGCTATGAAGTTATATGCTGTAATGTTATATAAAAAGTATTGGAGTTGTAATTAACATTTCTTCCATAAGGCCATGCAACGTTATCAATAACCATGTCAGCTTAGGATTTCATGAAATGACAACCAAACTTCAGACTAATATAAGACGCTTTATATGATGAATGTGTAGATTTTATCGTATTTTGTTAATTTGTTACAGTGCCCTCTACCTACGGATACCTGCCTGAGAAGAGTTTCCTACGAGCTGTAGTGGACTTTATGGCAGAAGCTGGCAAAGCAGGTGAGTTCTTGTGGACAAGGCAACAAAAAATACAACAGTTCTGTTAACTCATTGTAACGGTGCATTTACAGAAATCTTTTCAGGATGTTGTTGATGAAGCAGAAGACACTTCCCCTTCTGGACACATGGTCTTGTAGTCTGGTACTTTTTCAAAGGGTTTCCAGGCAGCTGGTTTTTTTTTTTATATATATATATATATTATATAGTTGATGCCATCCAATGTTTTATTGGCCCAACTTCATCACCATCATCAGATGTTGGGCTATATTCAAATCGCCCTGCTTCCATGTTGTCTGTCTGTCTGTAAACAAAATTGTTATCTCTCGAAAAGTACTGGAGGGATATTCCTCAAACTTCATGTGTAAGTTTTCCTTTGTGTCTAGTTTTGCCAAAAAAAAAGAATGGCCGACTGGTGGCCGTTTTGGATTTTGAGAATTGAAAATATTTTTGCGATTTCTTAAAAAGGGCTGGAGAGATATTCCTCAAACTTGATGTGTATGTGCCACTTGGTCCCTAGTTGACAGGCAGCTATCATGTTACATTTTAACCCTTCATCATCAGATTGTAGGTTGTTCAAAGCACAGGCAGCCATCTTGGATTTTACAGTTGAAGTTTGTTATGGCTATTTCTCAGAAAGTTCTTCTTAGATCTGTCTTATATTTTATGTGAACGTTTTTTGTTAGCAAATTGTTAAGAAGAAAAGAGGAAAGAAAAGAAAAATCAGTTTTACATAGAACCAATAAAGATCACTCGGTGGTTGGCACCAAGATCCATCTAGGATCTCTTTTTAAATAATCAGTGAATTTTTGTTTGTTACTTAAACATTTCATCCATGTCACCATCTTAGGAAAAGGAAATGATATATATTACATAAATACAAATGATGTTTGACTCAAAAAGATAATTAAATAATCAAATTCTCTTTATTAATCTCCAGGAGCAGAAACTGTACCAAAGGAACAAGTTGAATTGGCCTTGACCTCACTACAAGAGGAAGTAGAACAGGCACTGCCCCCTATAAATTGGGCAGGGCTGTTGACTCCTATGATGAGGATGGGATTCGGTAAGTCCTCAGGGATTCCTCCTCTGTAAGGGTAGTAGTAGTTATCACAAATTCTTAAGAACTCCATGGATATATTTTCTAATTTCTTATTTAGTAAGGTTCCTTTCTCACAATAGTTATGCCTGTCAATATTGGGCTCACCTGGTGGGCACCAAGATATCTTGTTGAGACATACAACCAATAAACGTCATACAAATGTGGGCACCAAGATCTTGAGACATACAACCAATAAACGTCATACAAATGTGGGCACCAAGATCTTGAGACATACAACCAATAAAGGTCATACATATATGGGCACCAAGATCTCTTGTTGTGACCTTAATATCTTTGTTGTTATTTAGAAATTATTACGCAAGTTATTTTTTGTTGTTGCTAGGTGATGCGGTGCGACGTCTCAGTTTAAAGTTGGCTGTGAAACAGAGTGGAACAGCTCCCACAGCGGCCTTGTTCCTCACGACGTGGATGACCTTGCCTTTACTAAGTACACTAGATGTAAGTGATTCTTTGGGCTGTCACGTCTAGAGCATGTTACTGTTTCTAAATTCTTGTAAAATGTCATTCTTTTAAAGGCTGCTCCTCCAGATGGGGTTAAGTTACCTAACTTTGTCTGTCCCTTTCCTTGAGATTGTGTGGTAGGAAGGGGTTCCAACCCAAAGGAAACGTAAAATCCTTTTCCTTCAAAGCAGGGAAGAATTTAAAAGATTTTAAAGTCATTAAGTTTTCAGCCCCATTCTCCTTAAATGGAGATGTAAGGCCAAATATAGGAGGATCAGGAGATTAATTGTTAATTTCTCCTTCAATTTAAAGAAAACTTCAATTTAATTTGGTATCAAGGATCCTTTGGTATAATTGAGTAAAAAAACAAAAATTCTGTGTGGTCACCAGATCAGATTAGAAAGAGTTGTAACTCCATCATAGTGGGGGAGTGGATAGGGACAGTGATACTCAGAGATATGAAATTGTGGGACATACTGTATTTTATAGAATTTAAAACCTTCATCCTTTATACAGGAGAGTTGTCATTTTTTTTGTAGAATTTAAAACCTTCATCCTTTATACAGGAGAGTTGTCATTTTTTTTATAGAATTTAAAACCTTCATTCTTTACACATAGAATTTGAAACCTTCATCCTTTATACAGGAGAGATGTCATTTATTTTATAGAATTTGAAACCTTCATCCTTTATACAGGAGAGATGTCATTTTTTTTATAGAATTTAAAACCTTCATCCTTATTACAGGAGAGTTGTCATTTTTTTTATAGAATTTAAAACCTTCATCCTTTATACAGGAGAGATGTCATTTTTTTTATAGAATTTAAAACCTTCATCCTTTATACAGGAGAGTTGTCATTTTTTTTATAGAATTTAAAACCTTCATTCTTTACACATAGAATTTGAAACCTTCATCCTTTACACAGGAGAGTTGTCAGATGGCTCTGTACGATGCCCTGCCAGTCCTGATTCGCTCCATTTCACCGACAGCTATCGGATCACTCCTGGATGTAGGATCTAGTCAAACCTACATCAGTCCGGACGGTATCCTAAACCATGCCCTACTTCATGTCCTAACTGGACTGACCAATGCCCTCAAGGTGAATGACCCACCAGAGGCAGTGACCGCTGTCCTGTACAAGGCTGTGGGTACACTCTACACCAAGCTGGCATCGTCTACTCAGGTATGGAAACTCACACCAAAGACAGTTTCCAGGGTTTATTTCTCACGAGGAGTAATAATTAATGTTTTTACAGGGCTGTACAAAAGACACGCCAGATATAGCAATACAAAATAAGAGTTTGATATAGCAGAGCCAAACATTATCTGGAAATATAGTGAAAAATATTTTTGAATAGTGATGTTAAAATGTGTTACATACATTTGAGTTTTAATTTAAAATATCTGTTTGTAGTCAGTCTTGTTACTGAAAAACACTTCGTCAACAAATCGCTTTAATTTTACTTAAAAGGAATATAACCTCCCTTAATCAAAATGTATGGAAGTGTGTATAAATATTCTCCAAATGTCATGGAAATTTTGTAGTTGGACTAAATCTAAATCAATATATGAAAGAAAAAAATGAATACAATCTTAAAGAATCTGATCAAGATATAAAAGACATCTTTGTTATAGAATGTGAGCCAATTTGTATCTTATACTTGATTTGTCTGTTGTGTTTCAGGTGTCAGTGCTATGTGTGCTGGCTGATTGCCTTGGTAACCTACCTGATGATCTCTTTGATAAAGTAACCGGTGAGGATTTCCTGTACGATACGAGTCATTCTAACGGTTGTCTAGTTCGCTGTTACTTGGTGGCCCAAGGGAAGCAACCCATAGCCATTCTTAACAGCTGTATTGATGCTACCTTCAACAACAAAAGATGGTATGAACCACTTACTATATCATATTTGTTTTTTCCATTCATTGACAGTAACATGTCAGCTTCCTTTACAATCATTATTTACATGTAACTGTTGACCCAACAGTAGAAATTTAAGGCAGTTATCTACCATATCTTAGAATTAGTGATAACATTTTACTCCATTCAGATTGGAATCAAAGCATGAAGAACTGAATTTCACAATCAAGGCCTCTGCTTGGCCAAAATATTTTCTGCAGAATAGCAGACTTTTGTTTTTAACACTTTTGTTTTTGCCTTCTTGCTTATAAAAAAATTTTGGGTTCCTTTTTGCCTTTTCTGTAAAGCAAGATTATGGGATAAAAATAATGTGGAGTTTGGAGGTTTTTAAACTTATTATACTGACAAAATGTGATAGCGGAGAAATATAATTATACCCCTCGTCACAAAGCTAGGGGAGAAATATAATTATACCCGCGTCACGAAGTTAGGGCGGTATACTGAAATTGGCCTGTCTGTCTTTCTGTCCGTCCGTCATCGCAAAATTTTGTCCATACAACTCCTACTAAAGTTCTGTTCCGATTTCAACAAAACTTGGCATGTATAATCAGTACAACATGTTTGTTGGTTTGTCCAAACAAGTCCTACCAAAGTACAAAACAGATTTTAACCAAACTTGGCATGAAGTTATGCCCAACTAAAATAAACACAAGTCAATTAACAATATAATCAGGAGTGTTGGATATTTGTTACCGAACCATTGTACAATTGCAGTATAGGATGTGTATATCATATTAATTTATAAATTGGAGCTGGTTTTGGATCGATTGGTGTCTTAATATTGTCGTTCATAAAATGTAATAACTGACTGGATAAGATATGATTACACTCACCAATAGCCTACTCAACTATAGACGCCCACGGGGGGTATAAGTTATCCCCTGAGAAACAACTCTAGTTATGTGTAAATCTTGTTTCAGCAACCGTTCTCTGATATCCAAATATCTACAGCACTGCTTCTATCAGATGACCAAAACAAGGTCAGAGTTCACTGGGGTTATGCAAAGGTTACAATGGCTGGTTGAACTCTTGGGGCATGTTCGTAACATAGCAACAGGGACT
Organism: Pecten maximus; assembly: GCF_902652985.1. Classification (NCBI taxonomy): domain Eukaryota; kingdom Metazoa; phylum Mollusca; class Bivalvia; order Pectinida; family Pectinidae; genus Pecten; species Pecten maximus. Next base: position 14,316 of record NW_022979311.1, read on the forward strand.
ACAACTCTATCAGATGACATTACAAGCAAAATAGAGGTAAGTCTTGAATGGGAAAATATTGTTAAAAATGTTCTTGATGGAACTACTGCCTGATTCAAGATTGCTGTTATGGTGTTCATCTTGAAAATCTTACACATGTCCAAACTTCAGTTGGGCTATGTAGATATGTTGACCATTTACAACTAATTACTTAAAGTCTTCTATTGATGTATCTTCGGGAATGCCAGTAATTCTTCATTATCCATTTAGGAGGAGTAGCAATAATGAGAGAATTGTTTACAGATGAACGGACAGACAACAGTGTACTCTGACAAAAGATTCTGTTCTGCCAGGAGAGACAAAAACTGAACAAGATAATTGATAACATTAAATCAGGTGAAATTATTTGACCAAAGGATCGATCTCTGTTAATTTTGAGCGAAATGATCTTTCTGTCTCTGTTAAGTTTCAAGCAAAGTAATCTTTCTGTCTCTGTTAAGTATCGAGTGAAGTGATATCTTTGTCTCTGTTAAGTATCCAGTGAAATGATATCAAAAATACAAAAGTCACAATTTTTGCAAAATGTTTAAGATTAGGATTAGTATTATCAATTAAAACAGTGTTTTTGTGAAGAAATATCTAATGTGTTTAAACTATGATCAAATATAAAGTGAGTTCTTTATCGTGATGAGTTAGATGCTGAGAATAGAGGTATAAGCTAAAGATTTATAGTAGCGAAAAATGGTCAGAGTGTTTCCGTGGATACGATCACTAAGTTCTTGATTAATAACTGTGATAAATATTGCTAACATTAGCTGTAATTCGTGATGAAACACTGGAAACCTATAGTTGTTATTTTTCAGCCAAACGAACTCAGCTGAAAGACCTGTCAATGATAAAGGGTTAATTCACCTGTGTAGACTGTAAAAATGGAATTTTAGCAGGTTCATAACAAATTGCAAATTACAGATTTTATTTGAATTATTTGAAATTCTTATTAATAAGAAAAATATATGAGTAATCCACTATACTGAAGTTACAAAAATGCTTAATTTTAATCAATGAAAAACAAATGCATTGTCAGTTGTGATTTAGAGACAAAGGATTCAATCCATCACATGTATTTAAACTATGATATACAGTTCTGTAAGCAATTTGAATTTAATTATCAAGAAAATTAAAGAAACATCTTATGGCAGATATATACATGAATATATGTGAAAAATCAACAACTTTGTACATTAATAATACCATACAGTAGAAATTGATCTGTCACTCGCTGTTATTTATCAAATTGTTATCTTAGACAAAGTAATATACTTTCTCAACTTGTGTCAATATGACATTGACCTCAAAACATTGTTGTCATGGAGATGTAATATCATTATATTAATGGCACTGGTGTATCTTATACGAATGTAACAAACGTGACAAAAAAGGGAAATCAATCCTTCTTAAGCATCAAAATGATTTCACCTGCAACTCAGCAAATCTACAACCTCAAAATAATGTCCCCATACAGTATATGGTATGTATCATTACATTGCTGAACTGACTTCGAGATAGAAACGTATTGTTGTGGTATTTTCTACACAGAAATAAAAAAACTTGTTACAATATTGGGTGTTCAGTTTCTTTAAAATGATATCAAATTAACAATGCAGTGTATCTCCTATTATGATCTAAATGCTGACTCGCCTTATCTTACAGTACTTTCAGTAATTTGATTTACTTTCCGTTGCTAGGTTATGATTTACTTTCTGTTGCTAGGTTATGGATTTAGCTGTTGATGTCATCGCTGCTGTCCTGTGTCTCTGGATGTCGACGTCCTCAGCCTGTGTGTTAGGTATCATGCCACAGTTTTTGACCTGTCCAGATACATCATTCTCACCAGATTCTCGATCGACATGGAAACCAAGCATTTTACCGAGGCAGATTTTACCTGCTTACATCACCAGCATCCAATCAGAACCCTGGGATCACATTCTACCGAAGGTTTGTTCATTTATGTAAAATCATCGAAATCAAGGCTATGTAAGACCTGAATCACCACCTGAATCCTTACAGAGCAGTTTAAACTTTCAGTGATACACACTGGAAGTCTGACCAGCAGTTAGGGTGATCGGATCACAAACTGTGCATGACAATTCTCATCCTTGTATTTCCATTTACCAAAGGCAGAATCAAGATGGAGTTTATAGCCTTCACATTTTTCAAATTCACTGACCGACAAAGTTGGGGTGTCTGGAATGGTCACTCGCTGGTCCACATTGCCGATCTCCGTGTCAAAGATTTCTACGTCCGTTCCTCTCTGTAGAGTTGTTTTACATTTCCTTATGCGATCGTTCAACTTTTCTTTTGTCTCCTTCAATTTCTCTTTATAATTTTCCAGAGTTGCCTTATTTCCGTCCTCTTCCTTGCTACACTTGACTAAGAACTCCTTCACGACTAGGTCAATCTCGTCTTTACATTCTTGTGCATGTTTTTTCATCTGATCTTGAATGCTCTTAAATTTCTCCGAATTTTTCTCAAGTTTGAGCTCTGTTGCCTGGATCACCAGATCGATGTTTGCTGAGTCCTGTTGCTCAGCAGTACGAACAAACTGTCGAATTTTGTTCTTCTTTCCTTCTATCACAGTTGATAAATTTTCTAAATCATGTTTTTTGTGAACAGATGTCACACATTTGATGCATGCTAGGTCGTTGTTACAACCATCCTCCTTACACACAAAGACAACATTCTCTGTCTTGTGATGGCAACATTTTGTGCTTCCCTTGCTTCTGACTGCTAGCTGGCCAGCCATATCATAAAAAAAAGAAATGTAAAATTCTGGGTATATATATATATAACCTCAGTCTATCAGAGGAAGCTATAGAAATGAAACTGCTCAGTTCTGCATTTCAGTTCTTGAAGTAAAATAACTTCAATGTTTGTTTCCTTGTCTTTTTAAATGTAATGTTCAGGAAAAGTTGTTTATGGCAAATAAAAGTTGTACCTGTTGAGAAGTAATGAGATTTGCAGTCCTGACTAGTCGACACGGTGTCTCACTTTTCAGGGGTGACAGTTTAACATCCAAGTAATACTTACAGGGAAGTAAATTACAAGGCAGTCAGGGTTTTGTAAATGTTTGTATCAGGTGTATTGAAGTGCAATAGAGTTAAACACATATCTGTCAAGTCAATGAAGAGTTTAAAGATGCATGTCTCGGAAAATTCAGTCAAATACAGTTAAAAGTTACTCTTGAAAACAATGATGTTTTAAAACAAAAAACAAGACCAAATATCATCTGAATTGTGAAAATGTATTTTTATTCACTATTCAAAATACAAAATGTCAATATAGTAATTCAGTGTACACGCTCAGATTTGTGTGTTAGAAAAGTATTTTCAATAAAATTTTAAAATGTTTGTATGACAAAGGAACAGAAATATTTAGGTACATTTTTAGCCCACCATCATCAGATGGTGGGCTGTTCAAATCGCCCTGCGTCCGTGGTCCGTCGTCCGTCCGTCCCTCCGTCCGTCCCTCCGTCCGTAAACAATTCTTGTTATCGCTATTTCTCAGAAAGTACTGAAGGGATCTTTCTCAAATTTCATATGTAGGTTCCCCTTGGTGCCTAGTTATGCATATTGCGTTTTGAGACCAATCTGAAAACAACATGGCCGACAGGCAGCCATCTTGGATTTTGACAATTGCAATTTGTTATCGCTATTTCTGAGAAAGTACTGAAGGGATCTTTCTCAAATTTCATATGCAGGTTCCCCTTGGTGCCTAGTTATGCATATTGCGTTTTGAGACCAATCTGAAAACAACATGGCCGACAGGCAGCCATCTTGGATTTTGACAATTGCAATTTGTTATCGCTATTTCTGAGAAAGTACTGAAGGGATCTTTCTCAAATTTCATATGCAGGTTCCCCTTGGTGCCTAGTTATGCATATTGCGTTTTGAGACCAATCTGAAAACAACATGGCCGACAGGCAGCCATCTTGGATTTTGACAATTGAAGTTTGTTATCGCTATTTCTGAGAAAGTACTGAATGGATCTTTCTGAAATTTCATATGTAGGTTCCCCTTGGTGCCTAGTTATGCATATTGCGTTTTGAGACCAATCTGAAAACAACATGGCCGACAGGCAGCCATCTTGGATTTTGACAATTGAAGTTTGTTATCGCTATTTCTGAGAAAGTACTGAAGGGATCTTTCTCAAATTTCATATGCAGGTTCCTCTTGGTGCCTAGTTATGCATATTGCGTTTTGAGACCAATCTGAAAACAACATGGCCGACAGGCAGCCATCTTGGATTTTGACAATTGAAGTTTGTTATCGCTATTTCTGAGAAAGTACTGAATGGATCTTTCTGAAATTTCATATGTAGGTTTCCCTTGGTGCCTAGTTATGCATATTGCGTTTTGAGACCAATCTGAAAACAACATGGCTGACAGGCAGCCATCTTGGATTTTGACAATTGAAGTTTGTTATCACTATTTCTGAGAAAGTACTGAATAGATCTTTCTGAAATTTCATATGTAGGTTCCCCTTGGTGCCTAGTTATGCATATTGCATTTTGAGACCAATCTGAAAATAACATGGCCGACAGGCAGCCATCTTGGATTTTGACAATTGAAGTTTGTTATCGCTATTTCTGAGAAAGTATTGAATGGATCTTTCTGAAATTTCATATATAGGTTTCCCTTGGTGCCTTGTTATGCATATTGCGTTTTGAGACCAATCTGAAAACAACATGGCCGACAGGCAGCCATCTTGGATTTTGACAATTGAAGTTTGTTATCACTATTTCTGAGAAAGTACTTAATGGATCTTTCTGAAACTTCATATGTAAGTTTCCCTTGGTGCCTAGTTATGCATATTGCATTTTGAGACCAATCTGAAAATAACATGACCGACAGGCAGCCATCTTGGATTTTGACAATTGAAGTTTGTTATCGCTATTTCTGAGAAAATACTGAAGGGATCTTTCTCAAATTTCATTTTGAGGTTCCCCTTGGTGCCTCATTATGCTTGTTGTATTTTGAGATCAATTGGAAAACAATATGGCCGACAGACCGCCATCTTGAATTTTGACAATTGAAGTTTGTTATCTCTATTTCTCAAAGTACTGAATGGATCTTTCTCAAATTTCATAAGTAGGTTCCCCTTGGTCCCTTGTATTGCATTTTTGGACCAGTCTGTCCTGAAAACAACCTGGCAAACAAACAGCCATTATCGTTCAATCTCAGATTTCTTATATAGCTAGGATTCCCTTGTTTGAAAAGTACTGGATGGATGTCTCAATTTGCACAGATTAGTAAAATGAAGGGAAAAGTAGAGAAAAGATCAATCTGACATGGAACCTATGAAGATCATTCAATGGTGGGCGCCAAGATCCCTCTGGGATCTCTTGTCATGTATACACTGTACTCCACTATTGAAACTTTAAATGAGGTCAAATATGTTTCATGTACAGGTAAGGTATTTAGATCTAGTTGAACAGCGTGAAAAAGATAACATCACATATGTTGCATTGCAGTCGTTGAGTGTCCCAACGTTAACACTGTAATCTGATGACAAGGTCAGTGTTAGGGTGTCTTTAAATTCGACCTCTGTAATCTGATGACAGGGTCAGTGTTAGGGTGTCTTTAAATTCAACCTTGAGTACACAGGTGTATTATGCAAAATATCATACAATTTTAAAAACAATTGAATTAGCCCTATATATAGCCCTATACTGTGATATGTATTGAATGAGTAGATGGAGGGCCCGTTCTGATGTGTTGTACTGTGATATGTATTAACTGAGTAGATGGAGGGCCCGTTCTGATGTGTTGTACTGTGATATGTATTAACTGTGGGGATGGAGGGCCTGTTCTGATGTGTTGTACTGTGATATGTATTAACTGAGTAGATGGAGGGCCCGTTCTGATGTGTTGTACTGTGATATGTATTAACTGTGAGGATGGAGGGCCCGTTCTGATGTGTTGTACTGTGATATGTATTAACTGAGTAGATGGAGGGCCCGTTCTGATGTGTTGTACTGTGATATGTATTAACTGAGTAGATGGAGGGCCCGTTCTGATGTGACGTACTGTGATATGTATTAACTGAGTAGATGGAGGGCCCGTTCTGATGTGTTGTACTGTGATATGTATTAACTGAGTAGATGGAGGGCCCGTTCTGATGTGTTGTACTGTGATATGTATTAACTGAGTAGATGGAGGGCCCGTTCTGATGTGTTGTACTGTGATATGTATTAACTGAGGTGATGGAGGACCCGTTCTGATGTGTTGTACTGTGATATGTATTAACTGAGTAGATGGAGGGCCCGTTCTGATGTGTTGTACTGTGATATGTATTAACTGAGGTGATGGAGGACCCGTTCTGATGTGTTGTACTGTGATATGTATTAACTGAGGTGATGGAGGGCCCGTTCTGATATGTTGTACTGTGATATGTATTAACTGAGGGGATGGAGGGCCCGTTCTGATGTGTTGTACTGTGATATGTATTAACTGAGGGGATGGAGGGCCCGTTCTGATGTGTTGTACTGTGATATGTATTAACTGTGTAGATGGAGGGCCCGTTCTGATGTGTTGTACTGTGATATGTATTAACTGAGTAGATGGAGGGCCCGTTCTGATGTGTTGTACTGTGATATGTATTAACTGAGGGGATGGAGGGCCCGTTCTGATGTGTTGTACTGTGATATGTATTAACTGAGTAGATGGAGGGCCCGTTCTGATGTGTTGTACTGTGATATGTATTAACTGAGTAGATGGAGGGCCCGTTCTGATGTGTTGTACTGTGATATGTATTAACTGTGAGGATGGAGGGCCCGTTCTGATGTGTTGTACTGTGATATGTATTAACTGAGTAGATGGAGGGCCCGTTCTGATGTGTTGTACTGTGATATGTATTAACTGAGGGGATGGAGGGCCCGTTCTGATGTGTTGTACTGTGATATGTATTAACTGAGTAGATGGAGGGCCCGTTCTGATGTGTTGTACTGTGATATGTATTAACTGAGGGGATGGAGGACCCGTTCTGATGTGTTGTACTGTGATATGTATTAACTGAGGTGATGGAGGACCCGTTCTGATGTGTTGTACTGTGATATGTATTAACTGAGGGGATGGAGGGCCCGTTCTGATGTGTTGTACTGTGATATGTATTAACTGAGTAGATGGAGGGCCCGTTCTGATGTGTTGTACTGTGATATGTATTAAATGAGTAGATGGAGGGCCCTTTCTGATGTGTTGTACTGTGATATGTATTAACTGAGTAGATGGAGGGCCCGTTCTGATGTGTTGTACTGCGATATGTATTAACTGGGTAGATGGAGGACCCGTTCTGATGTGTTGTACTGTGATATGTATAACTGAGTAGATGGAGGGCCCTTTCTGATGTGTTGTACTGTGATATGTATTAACTGAGTAGATGGAGGACCCGTTCTGATGTGTTGTACTGTGATATGTATTAACTGAGGTGATGGAGGGCCCGTTCTGATGTGTTGTACTGTGATATGTATTAACTGAGGGGATGGAGGGCCCGTTCTGATGTGTTGTACTGTGATATGTATTAACTGAGTAGATGGAGGGCCCGTTCTGATGTGTTGTACTGTGATATGTATTAACTGAGGGGATGGAGGGCCCGTTCTGATGTGTTGTACTGTGATATGTATTAACTGAGTAGATGGAGGGCCCGTTCTGATGTGTTGTACTGTGATATGTATTAACTGAGGTGATGGAGGGCCTGTTCTGATGTGTTGTACTGTGATATGTATTAACTGGGTAGATGGAGGGCCCGTTCTGATGTGTTGTACTGTGATATGTATTAACTGAGGTGATGGAGGGCCTGTTCTGATGTGTTGTACTGTGATATGTATTAACTGTGTAGATGGAGGGCCCGTTCTGATGTGTTGTACTGTGATATGTATTAACTGAGTAGATGGAGGGCCCGTTCTGATGTGTTGTACTGTGATATGTATTAACTGAGTAGATGGAGGGCCCGTTCTGATGTGTTGTACTGTGATATGTATTAACTGAGGTGATGGAGGGCCCGTTCTGATGTGTTGTACTGTGATATGTATTAACTGAGTAGATGGAGGGCCTGTTCTGATGTGTTGTACTGTGATATGTATTAACTGAGGTGATGGAGGGCCCGTTCTGATGTGTTGTACTGTGATATGTATTAACTGAGTAGATGGAGGGCCCGTTCTGATGTGTTGTACTGTGATATGTATTAACTGAGTAGATGGAGGGCCCGTTCTGATGTGTTGTACTGTGATATGTATTAACTGAGTAGATGGAGGGCCCGTTCTGATGTGTTGTACTGTGATATGTATTAACTGAGTAGATGGAGGGCCCGTTCTGATGTGTTGTACTGTGATATGTATTAACTGAGTAGATGGAGGGCCCGTTCTGATGTGTTGTACTGTGATATGTATTAACTGAGTAGATGGAGGGCCCGTTCTGATGTGTTGTACTGTGATATGTATTAACTGAGGGGATGGAGGACCCGTTCTGATGTGTTGTACTGTGATATGTATTAACTGAGGTGATGGAGGGCCCGTTCTGATGTGTTGTACTGTGATATGTATTAACTGAGTAGATGGAGGGCCCGTTCTGATGTGTTGTACTGTGATATGTATTAACTGAGGTGATGGAGGGCCCGTTCTGATGTGTTGTACTGTGATATGTATTAACTGGGTAGATGGAGGGCCCGTTCTGATGTGTTGTACTGTGATATGTATTAACTGAGGTGATGGAGGGCCCGTTCTGATGTGTTGTACTGTGATATGTATTAACTGAGGTGATGGAGGGCCTGTTCTGATGTGTTGTACTGTGATATGTATTAACTGGGTAGATGGAGGGCCCGTTCTGATGTGTTGTACTGTGATATGTATTAACTGAGGTGATGGAGGGCCCGTTCTGATGTGTTGTACTGTGATATGTATTAACTGAGTAGATGGAGGGCCCGTTCTGATGTGTTGTACTGTGATATGTATTAACTGAGTAGATGGAGGGCCCGTTCTGATGTGTTGTACTGTGATATGTATTAACTGAGTAGATGGAGGGCCCGTTCTGATGTGTTGTACTGTGATATGTATTAACTGAGGGGATGGAGGGCCCGTTCTGATGTGTTGTACTGTGATATGTATTAACTGAGTAGATGGAGGGCCCGTTCTGATGTGTTGTACTGTGATATGTATTAACTGAGTAGATGGAGGGCCCGTTCTGATGTGTTGTACTGTGATATGTATTAACTGAGTAGATGGAGGGCCCGTTCTGATGTGTTGTACTGTGATATGTATTAACTGTGTAGATGGAGGGCTCGTTCTGATGTGTTGTACTGTGATATGTATTAACTGTGGGGATGGAGGGCCCATTCTGATGTGTTGTACTGTGATATGTATTAACTGAGTAGATGGAGGGCCCGTTCTGATGTGTTGTACTGTGATATGTATTAACTGAGGTGATGGAGGGCCCGTTCTGATGTGTTGTACTGTGATATGTATTAACTGAGTAGATGGAGGGCCCGTTCTGATGTGTTGTACTGTGATATGTATTAACTGAGTAGATGGAGGGCCCGTTCTGATGTGTTGTACTGTGATATGTATTAACTGAGTAGATGAAGGGCCCGTTCTGATGTGTTGTACTGTGATATGTATTAACTGAGTAGATGGAGGGCCCGTTCTGATGTGTTGTACTGTGATATGTATTAACTGTGGTGATGGAGGGCCCGTTCTGATGTGTTGTACTGTGATATGTATTAACTGTGGGGATGGAGGGCCCGTTCTGATGTGTTGTACTGTGATATGTATTAACTGAGTAGATGGAGGACCCGTTCTGATGTGTTGTACTGTGATATGTATTAACTGAGGTGATGGAGGGCCCGTTCTGATGTGTTGTACTGTGATATGTATTAACTGAGGGGATGGAGGGCCCGTTCTGATGTGTTGTACTGTGATATGTATTAACTGAGTAGATGGAGGGCCCGTTCTGATGTGTTGTACTGTGATATGTATTAACTGAGTAGATGGAGGACCCGTTCTGATGTGTTGTACTGTGATATGTATTAACTGAGGTGATGGAGGGCCCGTTCTGATGTGTTGTACTGTGATATGTATTAACTGAGTAGATGGAGGACCCGTTCTGATGTGTTGTACTGTGATATGTATTAACTGAGTAGATGGAGGACCCGTTCTGATGTGTTGTACTGTGATATGTATTAACTGAGTAGATGGAGGACCCGTTCTGATGTGTTGTACTGTGATATGTATTAACTGAGGTGATGGAGGGCCCGTTCTGATGTGTTGTACTGTGATATGTATTAACTGAGTAGATGGAGGGCCCGTTCTGATGTGTTGTACTGTGATATGTATTAACTGAGTAGATGGAGGACCCGTTCTGATGTGTTGTACTGTGATATGTATTAACTGAGGTGATGGAGGGCCCGTTCTGATGTGTTGTACTGTGATATGTATTAACTGAGTAGATGGAGGACCCGTTCTGATGTGTTGTACTGTGATATGTATTAACTGAGGTGATGGAGGGCCCGTTCTGATGTGTTGTACTGTGATATGTATTAACTGAGTAGATGGAGGGCCGGTTCTGATGTGTTGTACTGTGATATGTATTAACTGAGGTGATGGAGGGCCCGTTCTGATGTGTTGTACTGTGATATGTATTAACTGAGGTGATGGAGGACCCGTTCTGATGTGTTGTACTGTGATATGTATTAACTGAGTAGATGGAGGGCCCGTTCTGATGTGTTGTACTGTGATATGTATTAACTGAGTAGATGGAGGGCCCGTTCTGATGTGTTGTACTGTGATATGTATTAACTGAGTAGATGGAGGGCCCGTTCTGATGTGTTGTACTGTGATATGTATTAACTGAGTAGATGGAGGGCCCGTTCTGATGTGTTGTACTGTGATATGTATTAACTGGGTAGATGGAGGGCCCGTTCTGTTGTGTTGTACTGTGATATGTATTAACTGAGTAGACGGAGGACCCGTTCTGATGTGTTGTACTGTGATATGTATTAACTGGGTAGATGGAGGGCCCGTTCTGATGTGTTGTACTGTGATATGTATTAACTGAGTAGATGGAGGGCCCGTTCTGATGTGTTGTACTGTGATATGTATTAACTGAGTAGATGGAGGGCCCGTTCTGATGTGTTGTACTGTGATATGTATTAAATGAGTAGATGGAGGACCCGTTCTGATGTGTTGTACTGTGATATGTATTAACTGAGTAGATGGAGGGCCCGTTCTGATGTGTTGTACTGTGATATGTATTAACTGAGTAGATGGAGGGCCCGTTCTGATGTGTTGTACTGTGATATGTATTAACTGAGTAGATGGAGGGCCCGTTCTGTTGTGTTGTACTGTGATATGTATTAACTGAGGTGATGGAGGGCCCGTTCTGATGTGTTGTACTGTGATATGTATAACTGAGGTGATGGAGGGCCCGTTCTGATGTGTTGTACTGTGATATGTATAACTGAGGTGATGGAGGGCCCGTTCTGATGTGTTGTACTGTGATATGTATTAACTGAGGTGATGGAGGGCCCGTTCTGATGTGTTGTACTGTGATATGTATAACTGAGGTGATGGAGGGCCCGTTCTGATGTGTTGTACTGTGATATGTATTAACTGAGTAGATGGAGGGCCCGTTCTGATGTGTTGTACTGTGATATGTATTAACTGAGGGGATGGAGGGCCCGTTCTGATGTGTTGTACTGTGATATGTATTAACTGTGGGGATGGAGGGCCCGTTCTGATGTGTTGTACTGTGATATGTATTAACTGAGGTGATGGAGGGCCCGTTCTGATGTGTTGTACTGTGATATGTATTAACTGAGGGGATGGAGGGCCCGTTCTGATGTGTTGTACTGTGATATGTATTAACTGAGGTGATGGAGGGCCCGTTCTGATGTGTTGTACTGTGATATGTATAACTGAGGTGATGGAGGGCCCGTTCTGATGTGTTGTACTGTGATATGTATTAAATGAGTAGATGGAGGGCCCGTTCTGATGTGTTGTACTGTGATATGTATTAACTGAGTAGATGGAGGGCCCGTTCTGATGTGTTGTACTGTGATATGTATTAACTGAGTAGATGGAGGGCCCGTTCTGACGTGTTGTACTGTGATATGTATTAACTGTGTAGATGGAGGGCCCGTTCTGATGTGTTGTACTGTGATATGTATTAACTGAGTAGATGGAGGGCCCGTTCTGATGTGTTGTACTGTGATATGTATTAACTGAGTAGATGGAGGGCCCGTTCTGATGTGTTGTACTGTGATATGTATTAACTGAGGTGATGGAGGGCCCGTTCTGATGTGTTGTACTGTGATATGTATTAACTGAGGGGATGGAGGGCCCGTTCTGATGTGTTGTACTGTGATATGTATTAACTGAGGGGATGGAGGGCCCGTTCTGATGTGTTGTACTGTGATATGTATTAACTGAGGTGATGGAGGGCCCGTTCTGATGTGTTGTACTGTGATATGTATTAACTGAGGGGATGGAGGGCCCGTTCTGATGTGTTGTACTGTGATATGTATTAACTGAGTAGATGGAGGGCCCGTTCTGATGTGTTGTACTGTGATATGTATTAACTGAGGGGATGGAGGGCCCGTTCTGACGTGTTGTACTGTGATATGTATTAACTGAGTAGATGGAGGACCCGTTCTGATGTGTTGTACTGTGATATGTATTAACTGGGTAGATGGAGGGCCCGTTCTGATGTGTTGTACTGTGATATGTATTAACTGAGGGGATGGAGGGCACGTTCTGATGTGTTGTACTGTGATATGTATTAACTGAGTAGATGGAGGGCCCGTTCTGATGTGTTGTACTGTGATATGTATTAACTGAGGGGATGGAGGGCCCGTTCTGATGTGTTGTACTGTGATATGTATTAACTGAGGGGACGGAGGGCCCGTTCGGATGTGTTGTACTGTGATATGTATTAACTGAGGGGACGGAGGGCCCGTTCTGATGTGTTGTACTGTGATATGTATTAACTGAGTAGATGGAGGGCCCGTTCTGATGTGTTGTACTGTGATATGTATTAACTGAGGGGATGGAGGGCCCGTTCTGATGTGTTGTACTGTGATATGTATTAACTGAGGGGATGGAGGGCCCGTTCTGATGTGTTGTACTGTGATATGTATTAACTGAGTAGATGGAGGGCCCGTTCTGATGTGTTGTACTGTGATATGTATTAACTGAGGCGATGGAGGGCCCGTTCTGATGTGTTATACTGTGATATGTATTAACTGAGGGGATGGAGGGCCCGTTCTGATGTGTTGTACTGTGATATGTATTAACTGTGTAGATGGAGGGCCCGTTCTGATGTGTTGTACTGTGATATGTATTAACTGTGTAGATGGAGGACCCGTTCTGATGTGTTGTACTGTGATATGTATTAACTGTGTAGATGGAGGGCCCGTTCTGATGTGTTGTACTGTGATATGTATTAACTGTGGTGATGGAGGGCCCGTTCTGATGTGTTGTACTGTGATATGTATTAACTGAGTAGATGGAGGGCCCGTTCTGATGTGTTGTACTGTGATATGTATTAACTGGGTAGATGGAGGACCCGTTCTGATGTGTTGTACTGTGATATGTATTAACTGAGGGGATGGAGGGCCCGTTCTGATGTGTTGTACTGTGATATGTATTAACTGTGGGGATGGAGGGCCCGTTCTGATGTGTTGTACTGTGATATGTATTAACTGAGTAGATGGAGGGCCCGTTCTGATGTGTTGTACTGCGATAGGTATTAACTGAGGGGATGGAGGGTCCATTCTGAGAGGATTTGTTTTTCAGGATTAAAATTTTCTCACCCTAAATGTATCAATAATAATAATTCTGATCGCCATTAAAGTATCTATTA
>NW_022979312.1:0-31103 GCF_902652985.1 Pecten maximus
TGTGTCTGTAACATTCTACATGTGTGTCTGTAAACATTTCTACATGTGGTCTGTAACATTCTACACTGTGGATCTGTAAACATTCTACATGTGGTTCTGTAACATTCTACAGGGGTAACATACATTGTGGTCTGTAACATTCTACACATGTGGTCTGTGAACATTCCTACATGTGGTCTGTAACATTCTACATGTGGTCTGTAACATTCTACATGTGGTCCTGTAACATCTACATGTGGTCTGTAAATCTACATGTGGTCCTGTAACATTCTACATGTGGTCTGTAACCATTCTACACATGTGGTCTGTACCATTCTACATGTTGGTCTGTAACATCTAACATGGTGGGTCTGTAACATTCTACATGTGGTCTGTAACATTCTACATGGTCTGGAATCTACATGTGGTCTGTTAACATTTCTACATGTGGTCTAAACTTATACACATGGTTACTGTAACATAGACAACGGGGTCTGGTAACATTTTACATGTGGTCTGTAACATTCCATATTTGGTCAATTGTTAATTACAGGTAACAAATCACATGAACACCTACCATTATTGGTCTTTCACTGAAACCCAGACCTGCCCGATCATACACACAGATCTGCAAAACAAACAATGCACAAGGCATATGTTAATACATATGAATTTACTAGGAGTTATACTATAAAATACTTCAAATACCCAGAAATGATCATAATATGTAGTTATAATTGCATAACTTATTCGGTAAAAGATCTTTTGTTGACAATTTGTAAAAGAAATTAAAATTTAGAAAATCTCTTCTAATTGCTATCAAGCTTTTTTAATTTAAATAATTTCTGTATTCAATTTTGAAAAAAGAACATTTTCGATCTAGGCCAAATATGTTTGAGAATGTCCACATTGTACACAGCATACCCGAGCATTCTTAGCCACATGCGGCCAGATCAATGTCCAAACAACATACCCGAGCATTCTTAGCCACATGCGGCCAGATCAATGCCTAAACAACATACCCGAGCATTCTTAGCCACATGCGGCCAGATCAATGTCCAAACATCTGAAGTCTGACCTCCTGGGGCATCAAATATCACTGTAACAAACACACATCAGATGTTTAGAATATGTAGATCAATATATAACAAGTAAACATAACATCTATAAACCATTTAAAATGCACATTTTTACATGATCTTTATCAGAGTGAGATAGGTCATCTAAATATCAGTAAAATAAGACTTTTCTGGAGATATTTACGGGTTGGTGAACAGACCTCATCTGTAACAGTCATTATTCAATAATTGTTGTATAGTTCCTGTATTTTGTTTTATCTGAAACACTTATTTCCCACTTAGTCAGTTTTCTTCCCAAAATGAGACAAAATGCTCTGTAAATAACAAACGGACCATTTACTTATTTGAATGGATTGCTACACATACTCAGTAACATTATATATATGACATGTAAAATTGACAAATAAATCCATAATCTTTATTTTCAATGTTGACAGACAGTGGTTGGAAATCTTGTAAAACTGGAAAAGAGGCACATACAAACTTACACAACACACGCACATATATATGTATATCTACAACACACGCACACATATATTTATATCTACAACATACGCACACATATATACATGTATATATATCTACAACAAACGCACACATATAATTCTGATAACAGTGTAATCCTTCGATAAACACACAGTTACACCTTGGTCAGAGCTTGTTTAAGGATGATCAAGGTACTTCTTATTATGTAAAAATTAATTACAAATGTTCTTAATAATCTTTTCTTTCCTTATAGTATAAACATAGTCATATTGTAGTGGTATAGTGTTATATTTACCTGTTGGTGGGCCTTTCCCTTGACACATTTTAAAAATCTTCTGCCCCCAACCAACATCGTAAAGCTCACCTGTACAAAACAAAATGATGAAGGCTGATCATAACTCATTCAATATTAATCACATGCTGTAAAACCGAAATTAAATGCAGTCTTATTAAATTGGAATCATTTATTAGCAGTAAAAGTTTTAAGTGAATTCTGAGACAAATTATCAGACACAATGACTTGCATACAGGCACGAGGAGTTGGCACAAAATACATATTAACTGTGGAATGGCAATTTGTGTTTAGGTAGCAGAGTACAGTATAAATGCCAAATTCTGAAAAATAAAGCACATGTTTTAGACATGTAGACATAGCCAGTTAACCCTGCATATTACCTATAATAAAGTATATATATTTGTAATCATACAACATTGGCAATTTTAATACAGCTCTGAAGGATAAGTAACCTTATTTTTGGTCAGCCCCACTATTTGTACAATTTTTAATCCCTACTCCAAAAGGATGCTACCAGTCAAATATGAGTGATATAGATTGCTTGGTTTCAGAGAAGAAGTAGTTATATCAATTTAGCCAAATAGACCACTTTTGGCCCCCGCCCCTCAGGCCCCTGAGGGGTCAGCCCCACCATTTGTAAAATTTTAAATTCCTACCCCATAGGGATGCTACCAAGCAAATGTGCGCGATATTCATTGCTCGGTTTAAGAGAAAAAGTCATTTACATCAATGTAGCCAAATCGACCAATTTTGGTCCCGCCCAACAGGCCCGGAGGTCAGCCCCACCATTTGTACAATTTTGAATCCCAACCCCATAATGATGCTACCAGTCAAATAGGAGCATTATCCATTTCTTGGTTTCAGAGAAGAAGTCATTTATATTAATAGAGCCAAATTGATCCCTTTTGGCCCCGCCCCTCAGACTCACGGGGGGTTCAGCCCCACCATTTAAATATGTTGTTCAGAGAGGTAGTCACCAGCTACTATAAGGAGGCCAACCTCAAAATGACCCAGGCTGTTCACAAGTGATAAACCAAACAAGCAAACAAAATTTATTGAAGAAAATAGAAAGAAACTGGAGGACACTATAAATTACTTGTAGCCACAAGTTTAATCAGTTAAAGAGCATTTCCAGGTTGGAATCTTAAACTGTTCATTACCTTTTTCTTTCCTGTGTAAATATAAAAGACTTATATGAAACTGAGTTAATAAATGAACTATAATCAAGGCTCCATTTAAAATTGCTGAAATTATCTCTGTTCTTTGATTTATCTCACTAACTTACCTGGTACTGACTTCTGGTCTTTGATTTACCTCACTAATTTACCTGGTACTGGCTTCAGGTCTTTGATTTATCTCACTAACTTACCTGGTACTGACCTTAGGTCTTTGATTTACCTCTCTAACTTACCTGGTACTGACTTCAGGTCTTTGATTTATCTCACTAACTTACCTGGTACTGACTTCAGGTCTTTGATTTACCTCACTAACTTACCTGGTACTGACTTCAGGTCTTTGATTTACCTCACTAACTTACCTGGTACTGGCTTCAGTTCTTTGATTTACCCCACTAACTTACCTGGTACTGACTTCAGGTCTTTGATTTACCTCACTAACTTACCTGGTACTGGCTTCAGTTCTTTGATTTACCCCACTAACTTACCTGGTACTGACTTCAGGTCTTTGATTTACCCCACTAACTTACCTGGTACTGGCTTCAGTTCTTTGATTTACCTCTTTAACTTACCTGGTACTGGCTTCAGTTCTTTGATTTCTTTCTGAAGAGACGCGTAGTTTAACAATGGAGGGACAATAACAATGAGAAATACAACTTGGAGAACTTTGATCAAAATTCGACATCTTCTACTTTTCTCTTCAAGATGCTTTCCTTTCTTAGCCTGTACACCAGTCTGCAATCATCAATGCAATTAAAAGAGTAACAAGAATTTAAGGTTATCATCTTCTTAAATATTATATTGTCCAGCTGTGTAATTATTTAACACCTAGGTATATATGAACATGGGAGTGTTATTTTTTATTTAATATGATGACTAAGAAGAGAATAAATCGTTTGATAACAATAAGATGGTTGAATTTAAATGAGTATCAAATCAATTATCGACGCTGTGGCCTTAGAAATCACAGTACATGTGATTAACCACCCATGAGTGAATTAGCTCCCTCCAACTAACTTGTGATACTTTCTTGACATGGATATTTACTTTTTTAAGCCAGCCGACAGTGCCGTATGGACCTATGTTATTGGGCACTATGTAGCTATGTCATAAGTTTACAAACTGTTGTTAGTATTGTAAACCCTGGAACGTACACATGTACCATTAATACCATAATATCAATCCAGTTTCTGTCATTTATATCACCTTCTTTGGTGTTTTGTTGTCATCGTTATCAGCTTCAACCGTCGATACCTGAGGCGGCCGCATTAATGTGCGCCGTTTCATCCTATTTTGTGAGTTGGATCGATGTCTTTCGTTTGTTCGATCTAGAAATGAACATGTGGATATCACTTCCGGTTGAAGTGAAAGTAGGAACTTCCGGTAATTTTGTTATTCTGCGGGGTCGATCGACGATATCCAGGTATAACAGTGATGATCGAACTTGCAGTGACGATATTGTGATACGTCATTTTTAGTTCAAATGTCGTATTTTTATCATGTTGCCTTTCAACTGTTAAAGCCAAATTTCCAAAATTGCCGTTGCTAAAACCATATGTATGACACAAGTGCACGTATACTTGCTATGACAAATTTCTCTTTATAGCGTTACTAATTCTTCGAGTACTGTTGTAATGAAATTGGAAGTGTATTGGAATGGAGAAGAGATTATAAGTTTGATGTTTATTAGATTATGTCGTGATTCACAGACTTTCATCTGAATGGTAAGTTAGAAAGATGAAGTACATTTTTTACCATTGTGTAAAGATTATCTATGTATATATGTAGAAGGGTTCGAACCCGGGACCTCCGAACACTAGCCGGATGCTCTACCGATTGAGTTACCTGGTCGTCGATTATCGACCCAGTCCAGTTCTGCTACATATAGAACAACGTATACATATTACTCGTTAAATGTTAGAGGATTACACGATGAGAAAATTACTACGGTCGTCGGTTTGTGTCAGAACAAAACAAAACTTCAGCTTGTTGAATTATGTACATGTGACACAGTAGTGTCATCAAGGTGCCTTGCTACTGAGAAATATTCCCTGAGCTAGTGAGGTGACTGTTTACTCTTTATGTTAGCACTACCCAAACTTAAACATTATAGTCTTCTATTACAAAGACACCCAGAGTCAAGTTTATTTACATCATGAAGATCCAAAGATTTACCTAAGTCAAGTGAACAAGGGTTAACTTAATGTTAGCCTGAGTTTCCTCTGGCCTAAGGCTCCTACACCAGACATGGTGTCAGGGCCAGAGGAAACTCGGGCTAACTTAATGTGTAATTCATTATTGTTGAATATAATAATGACATAAGACAGCTTTTTGTAGTGAAAGGCACACAGTTGACTACCAGATGGAGTTTTTTGTAGGGTAGGGATTACAGGTGACTGCCAGATGGAGTTTTTTGTAGGGTAGGGATTACAGGTGACTGCCAGATGGAGTTTTTTGTAGGGTAGGGATTACAGGTGACTGCCAGATGGAGTTTTTTGTAGGGTAGGGATTACAGGTGACTGTCAGATGGAGTTTTTTGTAGGGTAGGGATTACAGGTGACTGCCAGATGGAGTTTTTTTTGTAGTTTAGGGCACACAGGTGACAGATGGAGTTTTTTTGTAGTTTAGGGCACACAGGTGACTGTCAGATGGAGTTTTTTGTAGTTTAGGGCACACAGGTGACTGTCAGATGGAGTTTTTTGTAGGGTAGGGCACACAGGTGACTACCAGATGGAGTTTTTTGTAGGGTAGGGATTACAGGTGACTGCCAGATGGAGTTTTTTGTAGTGTACGGCACACAGGTGACTGACAGATGGAGTTTTTTTGTAGTGTACTGCACACAGGTGACTGTCAGATGGAGTTTTATTGTAGTGTTCGGCACACAGGTGACTGTCAGATGGAGTTTTTTTGTAGTGTATGGCACACAGGTGACTGTCAGATGGAGTTTTTTTGTAGTGTACGGCACACAGGTGACTGTCAGATGGAGTTTTTTTGTAGTGTACGGCACACAGGTGACTGCCAGATGGAGTTTTTTTGTAGTGTACGGCACACAGGTGACTGTCAGATGGAGTTTTTTTGTAGTGTACGGCACACAGGTGACTGTCAGATGGAGTTTTTTGTAGTGTACGGCACACAGGTGACTGTCAGATGGAGTTTTTTTGTAGTGTACGGCACACAGGTGACTGTCAGATGGAGTGTTTTTGTAGTTTAGGGATTACAGGTGACTGACAGATGGAGTTTTTTTGTAGTGTACGGCACACAGGTGACTGTCAGATGGAGTTTTATTGTAGTGTACGGCACACAGGTGACTGTCAGATGGAGTTTTTTTGTAGTGTACGGCACACAGGTGACTGTCAGATGGAGTTTTTTTGTAGTTTAGGGATTACAGGTGACTGTCAGATGGAGTTTTTTGTAGTGTACGGCACACAGGTGACTGTCAGATGGAGTTTTTTGTAGTGTACGGCACACAGGTGACTGTCAGATGGAGTTTTTTTGTAGTGTAGGGATTACAGGTGACTGTCAGATGGAGTTTTTTTTGTAGTTTAGGGATTACAGGTGACTGTCAGATGGAGTTTTTTTGTAGTGTACGGCACACAGGTGACTGTCAGATGGAGTTTTTTGTAGTGTACGGCACACAGGTGACTGTCAGATGGAGTTTTTTTGTAGTGTAGGGATTACAGGTGACTGTCAGATGGAGTTTTTTTTGTAGTTTAGGGATTACAGGTGACTGTCAGATGGAGTTTTTTTGTAGTTTAGGGATTACAGGTGACTGTCAGATGGAGTTTTTTTGTAGTGTACGGCACACAGGTGACTGTCAGATGGAGTTTTTTTGTAGTTTAGGGCACACAGGGGACTGTCAGATGGAGTTTTTTTGTAGTTTAGGGATTACAGGTGACTGTCAGATGGAGTTTTTTTGTAGTTTAGGGCACACAGGTGACTGTCAGATGGAGTTTTTTGTAGTGTAGGGATTACAGGTGACTGTCAGATGGAGTTTTTTTGTAGTTTAGGGCACACAGGTGACTGTCAGATGGAGTTTTTTGTAGGGTAGGGATTACAGGTGACTGCCAGATGGAGTTTTTTGTAGGGTAGGGATTACAGGTGACTGCCAGATGGAGTTTTTTGTAGGGTAGGGATTACAGGTGACTGCCAGATGGAGTTTTTTGTAGGGTAGGGATTACAGGTGACTGTCAGATGGAGTTTTTTGTAGGGTAGGGATTACAGGTGACTGCCAGATGGAGTTTTTTTTGTAGTTTAGGGCACACAGGTGACAGATGGAGTTTTTTTGTAGTTTAGGGCACACAGGTGACTGTCAGATGGAGTTTTTTGTAGTTTAGGGCACACAGGTGACTGTCAGATGGAGTTTTTTGTAGGGTAGGGCACACAGGTGACTACCAGATGGAGTTTTTTGTAGGGTAGGGATTACAGGTGACTGCCAGATGGAGTTTTTTGTAGTGTACGGCACACAGGTGACTTACAGATGGAGTTTTTTTGTAGTGTACGGCACACAGGTGACTGTCAGATGGAGTTTTATTGTAGTGTTCGGCACACAGGTGACTGTCAGATGGAGTTTTTTTGTAGTGTATGGCACACAGGTGACTGTCAGATGGAGTTTTTTTGTAGTGTACGGCACACAGGTGACTGTCAGATGGAGTTTTTTTGTAGTGTACGGCACACAGGTGACTGCCAGATGGAGTTTTTTTGTAGTGTACGGCACACAGGTGACTGTCAGATGGAGTGTTTTTGTAGTTTAGGGATTACAGGTGACTGACAGATGGAGTTTTTTTGTAGTGTACGGCACACAGGTGACTGTCAGATGGAGTTTTATTGTAGTGTACGGCACACAGGTGACTGTCAGATGGAGTTTTTTTGTAGTGTACGGCACACAGGTGACTGTCAGATGGAGTTTTTTTGTAGTTTAGGGATTACAGGTGACTGTCAGATGGAGTTTTTTGTAGTGTACGGCACACAGGTGACTGTCAGATGGAGTTTTTTGTAGTGTACGGCACACAGGTGACTGTCAGATGGAGTTTTTTTGTAGTGTAGGGATTACAGGTGACTGTCAGATGGAGTTTTTTTTGTAGTTTAGGGATTACAGGTGACTGTCAGATGGAGTTTTTTTGTAGTGTACGGCACACAGGTGACTGTCAGATGGAGTTTTTTGTAGTGTACGGCACACAGGTGACTGTCAGATGGAGTTTTTTTGTAGTGTAGGGATTACAGGTGACTGTCAGATGGAGTTTTTTTGTAGTTTAGGGATTACAGGTGACTGTCAGATGGAGTTTTTTTGTAGTTTAGGGATTACAGGTGACTGTCAGATGGAGTTTTTTTGTAGTGTACGGCACACAGGTGACTGTCAGATGGAGTTTTTTTGTAGTTTAGGGCACACAGGGGACTGTCAGATGGAGTTTTTTTGTAGTTTAGGGATTACAGGTGACTGTCAGATGGAGTTTTTTTGTAGTTTAGGGCACACAGGTGACTGTCAGATGGAGTTTTTTGTAGTGTAGGGATTACAGGTGACTGTCAGATGGAGTTTTTTTGTAGTTTAGGGCACACAGGTGACTGTCAGATGGAGTTTTTTGTAGTTTAGGGCACACAGGTGACTGTCAGATGGAGTTTTTTGTAGTGTAGGGATTACAGGTGACTGTCAGATGGAGTTTTTTTGTAGTTTAGGGCACACAGGTGACTGTCAGATGGAGTTTTTTGTAGTGTAGGGATTACAGGTGACTGTCAGATGGAGTTTTTTTGTAGTTTAGGGATTACAGGTGACTGTCAGATGGAGTTTTTTTGTAGTTTAGGGCACACAGGTGACTGTCAGATGGAGTTTTTTGTAGTGTAGGGATTACAGGTGACTGTCCGATGGAGTTTTTTTGTAGTGTAGGGATTACAGGTGACTGTCAGATGGAGTTTTTTTGTAGTTTAGGGATTACAGGTGACTGCCAGATGGAGTTTTTTTGTAGTGTAGGGATTACAGGTGACTGTCAGATGGAGTTTTTTTGTAGTTTAGGGATTACAGGTGACTGCCAGATGGAGTTTTTTTGTAGTGTAGGGATTACAGGTGACTGTCAGATGGAGTTTTTTGTAGTGTAGGGATTACAGGTGACTGTCAGATGGAGTTTTTTTGTAGTGTAGGGATTACAGGTGACTGTCAGATGGAGTTTTTTTGTAGTGTAGGGATTACAGGTGACTGTCAGATGGAGTTTTATTGTAGTTTAGGGCACACAGGTGACTGTCAGATGGAGTTTTTTTGTAGTGTACGGCACACAGGTGACTGTCAGATGGAGTTTTTTTGTAGTGTACGGCACACAGGTGACTGTCAGATGGAGTTTTTTTGTAGTGTAGGGATTACAGGTGACTGTCAGATGGAGTTTTTTTGTAGTGTAGGGATTACAGGTGACTGTCAGATGGAGTTTTTTTGTAGTTTAGGGATTACAGGTGACTGTCAGATGGAGTTTTTTTGTAGTGTAGGGATTACAGGTGACTGTCAGATGGAGTTTTATTGTAGTTTAGGGCACACAGGTGACTGTCAGATGGAGTTTTTTGTAGTGTAGGGATTACAGGTGACTGTCAGATGGAGTTTTTTTGTAGTTTAGGGCACACAGGTGACTGTCAGATGGAGTTTTTTTGTAGTGTACGGCACACAGGTGACTGTCAGATTGAGTTTTTTTGTAGTTTAGGGATTACAGGTGACTGTCAAATGGAGTTTTTTTGTAGTTAAGGGATTACAGGTGACTGTCAGATGGAGTTTTTTTGTAGTTTAGGGCACACAGGTGACTGTCAGATGGAGTTTTTTGTAGTGTAGGGATTACAGGTGACTGTCAGATGGAGTTTTTTTGTAGTTTAGGGATTACAGGTGACTGTCAGATGGAGTTTTTTTGTAGTTTAGGGCACACAGGTGACTGTCAGATGGAGTTTTTTTGTAGTTTAGGGATTACAGGTGACTGTCAGATGGAGTTTTTTTGTAGTGTACGGCACACAGGTGACTGTCAGATGGAGTTTTTTTGTAGTTTAGGGCACACAGGTGACTGTCAGATGGAGTTTTATTGTAGTTTAGGGATTACAGGTGACTGTCAGATGGAGTTTTATTGTAGTTTAGGGATTACAGGTGACTGTCAGATGGAGTTTTTTTGTAGTTTAGGGATTACAGGTGACTGTCAGATGGAGTTTTTTTGTAGTTTAGGGCACACAGGTGACTGTCAGATGGAGTTTTATTGTAGTGTACGGCACACATGTGACTGTCAGATGGAGTTTTATTGTAGTGTACGGCACACAGGTGACTGCCAGATGGAGTTTTATTGTAGTTTAGGGATTACAGGTGACTGTCAGATGGAGTTTTATTGTAGTTTAGGGCACACAGGTGACTGTCAGATGGAGTTTTTTTGTAATGTATGGCACACAGGTGACTGTCAGATGGAGTTTTTTTGTAGTTTAGGGCACACAGGTGACTGTCAGATGGAGTTTTATTGTAGTGTACGGCACACAGGTGACTGTCAGATGGAGTTTTATTGTAGTTTAGGGCACACAGGTGACTGTCAGATGGAGTTTTATTGTAGTGTACGGCACACAGGTGACTGTCAGATGGAGTTTTTTTGTAGTTTAGGGATTACATGTGACTGTCAGATGGAGTGTTTTTGTAGTTTAGGGATTACAGGTGACTGTCAGATGGAGTTTTATTGTAGTTTAGGGCACACAGGTGACTGTCAGATGGAGTTTTATTGTAGTGTACGGCACACAGGTGACTGTCAGATGGAGTTTTTTTGTAGTTTAGGGCACACAGGTGACTGTCAGATGGAGTTTTTTTGTAGTTTAGGGCACACAGGTGACTGTCAGATGGAGTTTTTTTGTAGTTTAGGGATTACAGGTGACTGTCAGATGGAGTTTTATTGTAGTGTACGGCACACAGGTGACTGTCAGATGGAGTTTTTTTGTAGTGTACGGCACACAGGTGACTGTCAGATGGAGTTTTTTTGTAGTTTAGGGATTACAGGTGACTGACAGATGGAGTTTTTTTGTAGTGTAGGGATTACAGGTGACTGTCAGATGGAGTTTTTTTGTAGTGTACGGCACACAGGTGACTGTCAGATGGAGTTTTATTGTAGTTTAGGGATTACAGGTGACTGTCAGATGGAGTTTTTTTGTAGTGTACGGCACACAGGTGACTGTCAGATGGAGTTTTATTGTAGTTTAGGGATTACAGGTGACTGTCAGATGGAGTTTTTTTGTAGTTTAGGGATTACAGGTGACTGTCAGATGGAGTTTTTTTGTAGTGTACGGCACACAGGTGACTGTCAGATGGAGTTTTATTGTAGTTTAGGGATTACAGGTGACTGTCAGATGGAGTTTTTTTGTAGTGTAGGGATTACAGGTGACTGTCAGATGGAGTTTTTTTGTAGTGTACGGCACACAGGTGACTGTCAGATGGAGTTTTATTGTAGTTTAGGGATTACAGGTGACTGTCAGATGGAGTTTTTTTGTAGTTTAGGGATTACAGGTGACTGTCAGGTGGAGTTTTATTGTAGTTTAGGGATTACAGGTGACTGTCAGATGGAGTTTTTTTGTAGTGTAGGGATTACAGGTGACTGTCAGATGGAGTTTTTTTGTAGTGTACGGCACACAGGTGACTGTCAGATGGAGTTTTATTGTAGTTTAGGGATTACAGGTGACTGTCAGATGGAGTTTTTTTGTAGTTTAGGGCACACAGGTGACTGTCAGATGGAGTTTTATTGTAGTTTAGGGCACACAGGTGACTGTCAGATGGAGTTTTTTTGTAGTGTACGGCACACAGGTGACTGTCAGATGGAGTTTTTTTGTAGTTTAGGGCACACAGGTGACTGTCAGATGGAGTTTTTTTGTAGTTTAGGGCACACAGGTGACTGTCAGATGGAGTTTTTTTGTAGTTTAGGGCACACAGGTGACTGTCAGATGGAGTTTTATTGTAGTGTACGGCACACAGGTGACTGTCAGATGGAGTTTTTTTGTAGTGTACGGCACACAGGTGACTGTCAGATGGAGTTTTTTTAGCCCACCATCATCAGATGGTGGGCTGTTCAAATCGCCCTGCGTCCGTGGTCCGTCGTCCGTCCGTCCCTCCGTCCGTCCGTCCCTCCGTCCCTCCGTCCCTCCGTCCGTCCGTCCGTCCCTCCGTCCGTAAACAATTCTTGTTATCGCTATTTCTCAGAAAGTACTGAAGGGATCTTTCTCAAATTTCATATGTA
The DNA here is from genome assembly GCF_902652985.1 of Pecten maximus. NCBI lineage: Eukaryota > Metazoa > Mollusca > Bivalvia > Pectinida > Pectinidae > Pecten > Pecten maximus. The sequence continues at coordinate 12,227 of NW_022979312.1, forward strand.
GGTTCCCCTTGGTGCCTAGTTATGCATATTGCGTTTTGAGACCAATCGGAAAACAAAATGGCCGACAGGCAGCTATCTTGGATTTTGACAATTGAAGTTTGTTATCGCTATTTCTGAGAAAGTACTGAAGGGATCTTTCTCAAATTTCATATGAAGGTTCCCCTTGGTACCTAGTTATGCATATTGCGTTTTGAGACCAATCGGATAACAACATGGCCGACAGGCAGCCATCTTGGATTTTGACAATTGAAGTTTGTTATCACTATTTCTGAGAAAGTACTGAAGGGATATTTCTCAAATTTCATATGTAGGTTCCCCTTGGTGCCTAGTTATGCATATTGCGATTTGGGACCAATCGGAAAACAACATGGCCGACAAGCAGCCATCTTGGATTTTGACAATTGAAGTTTGTTATCACTATTTGTGAGAAAGTACTGAATATATCTTTCTCAAATTTCATATATTGGTTTCCCTTGGTGCCTAGTTATGCATATTGCGTTTTGAGACCAATCGAAAAAGCAACATGGCCGACAGGCAGCCATCTTGGATTTTGACAATTGAAGTTTGTTATCGCTATTTCTGAGAAAGTACTGAATGGATCTTTCTGAAATTTCATATGTAGGTTTCCCTTGGTGCCTAGTTATGCATATTGCGTTTTGAGACCAATCAGAAAACAACATGGCTGACAGGCAGCCAACATGGATTTTGACAATTGAAGTTTGTTATCGCTATTTCTGAGAAAGTACTGAATGTATCTTTCTCAAATTTCATATGGAGGTTCCCCTTGGTGCCTCGTTATGCTAATTGCATTTTGAGATCAATTGGAAAACAAAATGGCCGACAGACCGCCATCTTGGATTTTGACAATTGAAGTTTGTTATCTCTATTTCTCAAAGTACTGAATGGATCTTTCTCAAATTTCATAAGTAGGTTCCCCTTGGTCCCTTGTATTGCATTTTTGGACCAGTCTGTCCTGAAAACAACCTGGCAAACAAACAGCCATTATCTTTAAATCTCAAATTTCTTATATAGCTAGGATTCCCTTGTTTGAAAAAGTACTGGAGGGATGTCTCAATTTGCACAGATTAGTAAAATGAAGGGAAAAGTAGAGAAAAGATCAATCTGACATGGAACCTATGAAGATCATTCAATGGTGGGCGCCAAGATCCCTCTGGGATCTCTTGTTGTAGTTTAGGGATTACAGGTGACTGTCAGATGGAGTTTTTTGTAGTGTAGGGATTACAGGTGACTGTCAGATGGAGTTTTTTGTAGTTTAGGGCACACAGGTGACTGTCAGATGGAGTTTTTTTGTAGTTTAGGGCACACAGGTGACTGTCAGATGGAGTTTTATTGTAGTGTACGGCACACAGGTGACTGTCAGATGGAGTTTTTTTGTAGTGTACAGCACACAGGTGACTGTCAGATGGAGTTTTTTTGTAGTTTAGGGATTACAGGTGACTGTCAGATGGAGTTTTTTGTAGTGTAGGGATTACAGGTGACTGTCAGATGGAGTTTTTTTGTAGTGTACGGCACACAGGTGACTGTCAGATGGAGTTTTATTGTAGTATAGGGATTACAGGTGACTGTCAGATGGAGTTTTTTTGTAGTTTAGGGATTACAGGTGACTGTCAGATGGAGTTTTTTTGTAGTTTAGGGCACACAGGTGACTGTCAGATGGAGTTTTTTTGTAGTTTAGGGCACACAGGTGACTGTCAGATGGAGTTTTTTTGTAGTTTAGGGATTACAGGTGACTGTCAGATGGAGTTTTTTTGTAGTTTAGGGCACACAGGTGACTGTCAGATGGAGTTTTTTGTAGTGTAGGGATTACAGGTGACTGTCAGATGGAGTTTTTTTGTAGTTTAGGGCACACAGGTGACTATCAGATGGAGTTTTATTGTAGTGTACGGCACAGAGGTGACTGTCAGATGGAGTTTTTTTGTAGTGTACGGCACACATGTGACTGTCAGATGGAGTTTTATTGTAGTGTACGGCACACAGGTGACTGTCAGATGGAGTTTTTTTGTAGTGTACGGCACACAGGTGACTGTCAGATGGAGTTTTTTTGTAGTTTAGGGATTACAGGTGACTGTCAGATGGAGTTTTTTTGTAGTTTAGGGCACACAGGTGACTGTCAGATGGAGTTTTTTTGTAGTTTAGGGCACACAGGTGACTGACAGATGGAGTTTTTTGTAGTGTACGGCACACAGGTGACTGTCAGATGGAGTTTTTTTGTAGTTTAGGGCACACAGGTGACTGTCAGATGGAGTTTTTTGTAGTGTAGGGATTACAGGTGACTGTCAGATGGAGTTTTTTTGTAGTTTAGGGCACACAGGTGACTATCAGATGGAGTTTTTTGTAGTCTAGGGATTACAGGTGACTGTCAGATGGAGTTTTTTTTGTAGTTTAGGGCACACAGGTGACTATCAGATGGAGTTTTTTTGTAGTTTAGGGATTACAGGTGACTGTCAGATGGAGTTTTTTTGTAGTGTACGGCACACAGGTGACTGTCAGATGGAGTTTTTTTGTAGTTTAGGGATTACAGGTGACTGTCAGATGGAGTTTTTTGTAGTGTAGGGATTACAGGTGACTGTCAGATGGAGTTTTTTTGTAGTGTACGCCACACAGGTGACTGTCAGATGGAGTTTTATTGTAGTATAGGGATTACAGGTGACTGTCAGATGGAGTTTTTTTGTAGTTTAGGGATTACAGGTGACTGTCAGATGGAGTTTTTTTGTAGTTTAGGGCACACAGGTGACTGTCAGATGGAGTTTTTTTGTAGTTTAGGGCACACAGGTGACTGTCAGATGGAGTTTTTTTGTAGTTTAGGGATTACAGGTGACTGTCAGATGGAGTTTTTTTGTAGTTTAGGGCACACAGGTGACTGTCAGATGGAGTTTTTTGTAGTGTAGGGATTACAGGTGACTGTCAGATGGAGTTTTTTTGTAGTTTAGGGCACACAGGTGACTATCAGATGGAGTTTTATTGTAGTGTACGGCACAGAGGTGACTGTCAGATGGAGTTTTTTTGTAGTGTACGGCACACATGTGACTGTCAGATGGAGTTTTATTGTAGTGTACGGCACACAGGTGACTGTCAGATGGAGTTTTTTTGTAGTGTACGGCACACAGGTGACTGTCAGATGGAGTTTTTTTTGTAGTTTAGGGATTACAGGTGACTGTCAGATGGAGTTTTTTTGTAGTTTAGGGCACACAGGTGACTGTCAGATGGAGTTTTTTTGTAGTTTAGGGCACACAGGTGACTGACAGATGGAGTTTTTTGTAGTGTACGGCACACAGGTGACTGTCAGATGGAGTTTTTTGTAGTCTAGGGATTACAGGTGACTGTCAGATGGAGTTTTTTTGTAGTTTAGGGATTACAGGTGACTGTCAGATGGAGTTTTTTTGTAGTTTAGGGCACACAGGTGACTGTCAGATGGAGTTTTTTGTAGTGTACGGCACACAGGTGACTGTCAGATGGAGTTTTTTGTAGTCTAGGGATTACAGGTGACTGTCAGATGGAGTTTTTTTTGTAGTTTAGGGATTACAGGTGACTGTCAGATGGAGTTTTTTTGTAGTTTAGGGCACACAGGTGACTGTCAGATGGAGTTTTTTGTAGTGTACGGCACACAGGTGACTGTCAGATGGAGTTTTTTTGTAGTTTAGGGCACACAGGTGACTGTCAGATGGAGTTTTTTGTAGTGTAGGGATTACAGGTGACTGTCAGATGGAGTTTTTTTGTAGTTTAGGGCACACAGGTGACTATCAGATGGAGTTTTTTGTAGTCTAGGGATTACAGGTGACTGTCAGATGGAGTTTTTTTGTAGTTTAGGGCACACAGGTGACTATCAGATGGAGTTTTTTTGTAGTTTAGGGATTACAGGTGACTGTCAGATGGAGTTTTTTTGTAGTGTACGGCACACAGGTGACTGTCAGATGGAGTTTTTTTGTAGTGTACGGCACACAGGTGACTGTCAGATGGAGTTTTTTGTAGTGTACGGCACACAGGTGACTGTCAGATGGAGTTTTTTGTAGTGTACGGCACACAGGTGACTGTCAGATGGAGTTTTTTTGTAGTGTACGGCACACAGGTGACTGTCAGATGGAGTTTTTTGTAGTGTAGGGATTACAGGTGACTGACAGATGGAGTGTTTTTGTAGTGTTTTAATTGTTGGACCTTTTAATATTGATATGACTAATAGATAATCATGTCACTGGTACATTGTACCTCTATAAACATGATCTTTATATAATGGCGGTACATTGTACCTCTATAAACACGATCTTTATATAATGGTGGTACGTATATTGTACCTCTATAAACAAGATCTTTATATAATGGCGGTATATTGTTCTTCTTTAAAGATTATCTTTATATAATGGTGGTACATTGTACCTCTATAAACATGATCTTTATATACTGGTGGTACATTGTACCTCTATATACATGATCTTTATATAATGGTGGTACATTGTACCTCTATAAACAAGATCTTTATATAATGGTGGTACATTGTACCTCTATAAACATGATCTTTATATAATGGTGGTATATTGTACCTCTATAAACAAGATCTTTATATAATGGTGGTACATTGTACCTCTATATACAAGATCTTAATATAATGGTGGTACATTGTACCTCTATAAACACGATCTTTATATAATGGTGGTACATTGTACCTCTATAAACAAGATCTTTATATAATGGTGGTACATTGTACCTCTATAAACACGATCTTTATATAATGGTGGTATATTGTACCTCTATATACAAGATCTTTATATAATGGTGGTACATTGTACCTATATAAACACGATCTTTATATAATGGTGGTACATTGTACCTCTATATACAAGATCTTTATATAATGGTGGTACATTGTACCTATATAAACACGATCTTTATATAATGGTGGTACATTGTACCTCTATATACAAGATCTTTATATAATGGTGGTACATTGTACCTATATAAACACGATCTTTATATAATGGTGGTACATTGTACCTCTATAAACATGATCTTTATATAATGGTGGTACATTGTACCTCTATAAACATGATCTTTATATAATGGTGGTATATTGTACCTCTATAAACAAGATCTTTATATAATGGTGGTACATTGTACCTCTATAAACATGATCTTTATATAATGGTGGTACATTGTACCTCTATAAACATGATCTTTATATAATGGTGGTACATTGTACCTCTATAAACATGATCTTTATATAATGGTGGTACATTGTACCTCTATAAACATGATCTTTATATAATGGTGGTACATTGTACCTATATAAACATGATCTTTATATAATGGTGGTACATTGTACCTCTATAAACAAGATCTTTATATAATGGTGGTACATTGTACCTCTATAAACATGATCTTTATATAATGGTGGTATATTGTACCTCTATAAACAAGATCTTTATATAATGGTGGTACATTGTACCTCTATAAACATGATCTTTATATAATGGTGGTACATTGTACCTCTATAAACATGATCTTTATATAATGGTGGTATATTGTACCTCTATAAACATGATCTTGATATAATGGTGGTACATTGTACCTCTATAAACAAGATCTTTATATAATGGTGGTACATTGTACTTCTATAAACAAGATCTTTATATAATGGTGGTACATTGTACCTCTATAAACAAGATCTTTATATAATGGTGGTACATTGTACCTCTATATACAATATCTTTATATAATGGTGGTATATTGTACCTCTATATACAAGATCTTTATATAATGGTGGTATATTGTACCTCTATAAACATGATCTTTATATAATGTTGGTACATTGTACCTATATAAACATGATCTTTATATAATGGTGGTACATTGTACCTCTATAAACATGATCTTTATATAATGGTGGTACATTGTACCTCTATAAACATGATCTTTATATAATGGTGGTACATTGTACCTATATAAACATGATCTTTATATAATGGTGGTACATTGTACCTCTATAAACATGATCTTTATATAATGGTGGTACATTGTACCTCTATATACATGATCTTTATATAATGGTGGTACATTGTACCTCTATAAACATGATCTTTATATAATGCTGGTACATTGTACCTCTATAAACATGATCTTTATATAATGGTGGTACATTGTACCTCTATATACAAGATCTTTATATAATGGTGGTACATTGTACCTATATAAACACGATCTTTATATAATGGCGGTACATTGTACCTATATAAACACGATCTTTATATAATGGTGCTACATTGTACCTCTATAAACATGATCTTTATATAATGGTGGTACATTGTACCTCTATAAACAAGATCTTTATATAATGGTGGTACATTGTACCTCTATAAACAAGATCTTTATATAATGGTGGTACATTGTACCTCTATAAACAAGATCTTTATATAATGGTGGTACATTGTACCTCTATATACAATATCTTTATATAATGGTGGTATATTGTACCTCTATATACAAGATCTTTATATAATGGTGGTATATTGTACCTCTATAAACAAGATCTTTATATAATGGTGGTACATTGTACCTCTATAAACAAGATCTTTATATAATGGTGGTACATTGTACCTCTATAAACATGATCTTTATATAATGGTGGTACATTGTACCTCTATATACAAGATCTTTATATAATGGTGGTATATTGTACCTCTATAAACATGATCTTTATATAATGGTGGTACATTGTACCTCTATATACAAGATCTTTATATAATGGTGGTACATTGTACCTATATAAACATGATCTTTATATAATGGTGGTACATTGTACCTCTATAAACATGATCTTTATATAATGGTGGTACATTGTACCTCTATATACAAGATCTTTATATAATGGTGGTACATGGTATCTATATAAACAAGATCTTTATATAATGGCGGTACATTGTACCTTTATAAACATGATCTTTATATAATGGTGGTACATTGTACCTCTATAAACATGATCTTTATATAATGGTGGTACATTGTACCTCTATAAACATGATCTTTATATAATGGTGGTACATTGTACCTCTATATACAAGATCTTTATATAATGGTGGTACATTGTACCTCTATAAACAAGATCTTTATATAATGGTGGTACATTGTACCTCTATATACAAGATCTTTATATAATGGTGGTACATTGTACCTCTATATACAAGATCTTTATATAATGGTGGTACATTGTACCTCTATAAACATGATCTTTATATAATGGTGGTACATTGTACCTCTATAAACATGATCTTTATATAATGGTGGTACATTGTACCTCTATAAACATGATCTTTATATAATGGTGGTACATTGTACCTCTATAAACAAGATCTTTATATAATGGTGGTACATTGTACCTCTATATACAAGATCTTTATATAATGGTGGTACATTGTACCTCTATAAACAAGATCTTTATATAATGGTGGTACATTGTATCTATATAAACAAGATCTTTATATAATGGCGGTACATTTTACCTCTATAAACAAGATCTTTATATAACGGTGGTACATTGTACCTTTATAAACATGATCTTTATATAATGGTGGTACATTGTACCTATATCAACAAGATCTTTATATAATGGTGGTACATTGTACCTCTATAAACATGATCTTTATATAATGGTGGTACATTGTACCTCTATAAACATGATCTTTATATAATGGCGGTACATTGTACCTCTATAAACATGATCTTTATATAACAGTGGTACATTGTACCTCTATAAACATGATCTTTATATAATGGTGGTACATTGTACCTCTATAAACATGATCTTTGTATAATGGTGGTACATTGTACCTCTATAAACATGATCTTTATATAATGGTGGTACATTGTACCTCTATAAACATGATCTTTATATAATGGTGGTACATTGTACCTCTATAAACATGATCTTTTTATAATGGTGGTATATTGTACCTCTATAAACAAGATCTTTATATAATGGTGGTACATTGTACCTCTATAAACATGATTTTATATAATGGTGGTACATTGTACCTCTATAAACATGATCTTTATATAATGGTGGTACATTGTACCTCTATAAACATGATCTTTATATAATGGTGGTATATTGTACCTCTATAAACAAGATCTTTATATAATGGTGGTACATTGTACCTGTATAAACATGATCTTTATATAATGGTGGTACATTGTACCTCTATAAACATGATCTTTATATAATGGTGGTACATTGTACCTCTATAAACATGATCTTTATATAATGGTGGTATATTGTACCTCTATAAACATGATCTTTATATAATGGTGGTACATTGTACCTGTATAAACATGATCTTTATATAATGGTGGTACATTGTACCTCTATAAACATGATCTTTATATAATGGTGGTACATTGTACCTCTATATACAAGATCTTTATATAATGGTGGTACATTGTACCTGTATAAACATGATCTTTATATAATGGTGGTACATTGTACCTCTATAAACAAGATCTTTATATAATGGTGGTACATTATACCTCTATTAACACGATCTTTATATAATGGTGGTACATTGTACCTCTATAAACAATATCTTTATATAACAGTGGTACATTGTACCTCTATAAACACGATCTTTATATAATGCTGGTACATTGTACCTCTATAAACAAGATCTTTATATAATGGTGGTATATTGTACCTCTATAAACACGATCTTTATATAATGGCGGTATATTGTTCTTCTTTAAAGATTATCTTTATATAATGGCACACAGGTAGTTTAACTAGATATTGTTCGTCTATCTGCAGCACCATCTCAAGATAAACAGATAGTCCACCAACAAACAGGGATCTGTCAAATTGTCTTACATCTGGTGATATAAGAAAATCCAGAATATTAAAATGATTTTGTGATTATTTATTTCAGGGAGGAAAAATGTCCAAGAAAGAGAAAAGTTCGTTATTGACAGCCATTGTTATTGGAGCAGGAATTCGAGGTTCCATTTATGCTCAGTATGCACACATATATCCAGACCGACTCAAGGTATATATATAGTTTTATAAAGGAGCAAATACAAATGTTTGATAGCTGTACTTATCAGGAGTGATCAATTACCAGGATTTATCAATTATCAGGATTTATCAGTTAACAGGATTTATCAATTATCAGGATTTATCAGTTAACAGGATTTATCAATTATCAGGACTTATCAATGAACAGGATTTATCAATTATCAGGACTTATCAATGAACAGGATTGATCAATTATCAGGATTTATCAGTTAACAGGATTTATCAATTATCAGGACTTATCAATGAACAGGATTTATCAATTATCAGGATTTATCAATTAACAGGATTTATCAATTATCAGGATTTATCAGTTATCTCAATTCATCAATTATCAGGATTAATCAATTACCGGGATTTATCAATTATCAGGATTTATCAGTTATCTTGATTTATCAGTTATCTGGATTTATCAATTATCAGGATTTATCAGTTAACAGGATTTATCAATTATCAGGATTTATCAGTTATCTCAATTCATCAATTATCAGGATTAATCAATTACCGGGATTTATCAATTATCAGGATTTATCAGTTATCTTGATTTATCAGTTATCTGGATTTATCAATTATCAGGATTTATCAGTTAACAGGATTTATCAATTATCAGGACTTATCAATGAACAGGATTTATCAATTATCAGGATTTATCAATTAACAGGATTGATAAATTATCAGGATTTATCAGTTAACAGGATTTATCAATTATCAGGACTTATCAATGAACAGGATTTATCAATTATCAGGATTTATCAATTAACAGGATTGATCAATTATCAGGATTGATCAATTATCAGGACTTATCAATTAACAGGATTTATCAATTATCAGGATTCATCAATTATCAGGACTTATCAATTAACAGGATTTATCAATTATCAGGATTTATCAATTATCAGGATTTATCAATTAACAAGATTTATCAATTATCAGGAGTGATCAATTAACAGGATTTATCAATTATCAGGATTTATTAGTTAACAGGATTTATCAATTATCAGGACTTATCAATTAACAGGATTTATCAATTATCAGGATTTATCAATTATCAGGACTTATCAATTAACAGGATTTATCAATTATCAGGATTTATCAATTATCAGGACTTATCAATTAACAGGATTTATCAATTATCAGGATTTATCAATTATCAGGACTTATCAATTAACAGGATTTATCAATTATCAGGATTTATCAATTATCAGGAGTTATCAATTAACAAGATTTATCAATTATCAGGACTTATCAATTAACAGGAATTATCAATTATCAGGATTTATCAGTTATCTTGATTTATCAGTTATCTGGATTTATCAATTATCAGGATTTATCAATTATCTGGATTTATCAATTTACTGGTATTTATTAATAAATCCAGTGGGCAACTTATATTCTTGGAAACAATATACAATATATATAGAAGATTCATTAGATGACAATAAGATTGTAAAAGTTGACATTTCTACTGAGCTAATTTAGATATTTATAATATAATGGTGACAGTGAGGCTTACTGATGGATAAATACACTAAATATTAGGGATATAAATGTAACTGTTTCAAGCTTTGACTCATTTCATCCATATTATATGTATGTATGTTAAGGAAAGTTTGATGGTCAACATCATGATCTGATTTAGAATTATTATATCTCCTCGGCCTTGTGGTTGTCACCATTCTATAACTCTCATTTGGAATTATTATATCTCCTAAGCCTAGTGGTTAGGTTGTCACCATCCTATAACTCTCATTTGGAATTAATATATCTCCTCGGCCTAGTGGTTAGGTTGTCACCATCCTATAACTCTCATTTGGAATTAATATATCTCCTAGGCCTAGTGGTTAGGTTGTCACCATCCTATAACTCTCATTTAGAATTATTATATCTCCTCGGCCTAGTGGTTAGGTTGTCACCATCCTATAACTCTCATTTGGAATCATTATATCTCCTAGGCCTAGTGCTTAGGTTGTCACCATCCTATAACTCTCATTTGGAATTAATATATCTCCTAGGCCTAGTGGTTAGGTTGTCACCATCCTATAACTCTCATTTAGAATTATTATATCTCCTCGGCCTAGTGGTTAGGTTGTCACCATCCTATAACTTTCATTTGGAATCATTATATCTCCTAGGCCTAGTGCTTAGGTTGTCACCATCCTATAACTTTCATTTGGAATTATTATATCTCCTCGGCCTAGTGGTTAGGTTGTCACCATCCTATAACTTTCATTTGGAATTATTATATCTCCTCGGCCTAGTGGTTAGGTTGTCACCATCCTATAACTCTCATTTAGAATTATTATATCTCCTCGGCCAAGTGGTTAGGTTGTCACCATCCTATAACTCTCATTTAGAATTATTATATCTCCTCGGCCAAGTGGTTAGGTTGTCACCATCCTATAACTCTCATTTAGAATTATTATATCTCCTCGGCCTAGTGGTTAGGTTGTCACCATCCTTAACTCTCATTTGAAATTGTGACTTAATCATATTTGACCGAGATTTATGTATGTTGGTTGAAATCATGACCTAGATTTATGTATGTTGGTTGAATTCATGACCTAGATTTATACATGTTGGTTGAAATCATGACCTAGATTTATGTATGTTGGGTGAAATCATGACCTAAATTTATGTATGTTGGTTGAAATCATGACCTAGATTTATGCATGTTGGTTGAAATCATGACCTAGATTTATGTATGTTGGGTGAAATCATGACCTAGATTTATGTATGTTGGTTGAAATCATGACCTAGATTTATGTATGTTGGTTGAAATCATGACCTAGATTTATGTATGTCGGTTGAAATCATGACCTAGATTTATATATGTTGGTTGAAATCATGACCTAGATTTATGTATGTTTGGTGAAATCATGACCTAGATTTATGTATGTTGGTTGAAATCATGACCTAGATTTATGTATGTTTGGTGAAATCATGACCTAGATTTATATATGTTGGGTGAAATCATGACCTAGATTTATGTATGTTTGGTGAAATCATGACCTAGATTTATGTATGTTGGTTGAAATCATGACCTAGATTTATATATGTTGGGTGAAATCATGACCTAGATTTATATATGTTGCGTCAATCATGACCTAGATTTATGTATGTCGGTTGAAATCATGACCTAGATTTATATATGTTGGTTGAAATCATGACCTAGATTTATGTATGTTGGTTGAAATCATGACCTAGATTTATGTATGTTGGGTGAAATCATGACCTAGATTTATATATGTTGGTTGAAATCATGACCTAGATTTATGTATGTTGGGTGAAATCATGACCTAGATTTATGTATGTTGGGTGAAATCATGATCTAGATTTATATATGTTGGGTGAAATCATGACCTAGATTTATGCATGTTGGGTGAGATCATGACCTAGATTTATGTATGTTGGGTAAATTTTTCAACAATCCTCTTACAAATCTATATTTTCATTTATTTTTTGCCCTCTTTTAATTGATTTTGATTTGAATTATGTGTTTGTTATTTTAACCTTTTTATTATTTTCCTCAACTTAAAAATCTACAACTTTTCATTTACAACAATAATTATTCAGTGATAAAAACAATGTCTTCAGAGAAGTTGATTATTAAATCTTGCTATTCTCACCCATAACAATGTGTACAATAGTATTCTCATCCCTAATTGACATACATCCTTAAACGAAATAATTCACACACAATTCAATTATTGCAAATAATGGAAGAATCCTTTAAAGAGATAACTCTCATATACCACAAATATAGTGTATCAGGTAGCATTTCTCTTGAAGGAGGCGGAGAAAGCAAAAACTAAACTATTTTGAGAAAATTTTTAATGGGAGGCTCTATAGCATTTGATTTACAAAGTGTGTGTATGTGTGTTATGTTCTTTTTTTCAATGCTCTAGCAACATCATTTTGATATGGATATGATCAAACTGATGAGAAACCTGGGAGGAGGCTATGTTTTAGGGTGTCAAGATCAAAGACAATGTTAATGTTACTATTTATGGGTTTTGTTGTCACTACACTATTTAACTAGTGACTTTTTTAATGCATTTTAATCAAACTTCATACAATGGTCAAGTTGTAATGAGAAAACCTCGAAGACTTTCATATTTCAAGGTGCAAAGGTCAAGGTCAAGGTTGCCGTTACTATTTATAAAACAGATTTCGATAAAACTTTATACAATTTTCAAGTAGGGGATTATCTTGAACAAGTTTGTGCTTCAGGGTGTTTAGGTCAAGAGCAAGGTCATGTTTTTATTTATATATGGGTTATAGCAGGATATTTCAGCATGTGTTTTTGGCATGGGAGGTCATTTGTACTCTTGTAATGACCTGTTCAGTTGTTATGCTTGAAGTAATTTATCAATTTAGATTATTGGAGTGGCTGACCCGAGAGAATTTTACCGCAGGAAGCTTCAGGAACGCTTCAATATCCAGGATGAAAACTGTTTTTCAGGTACTCTATTTAGATATTTCATTAAATTCTAAATTCAGTATATTTCTTATTCAGTGATGTGGTGGTGTTGAGTGTAATCAACTATCTGTATAAAATTGACTATTTTATAGATTGGAGTGAGGCGAGTCAGAGAGACAAAATGTCCGACTGTGTCATCATTACTACCCCAGATCGTCTACATAAGGTTTGTTTGTTGTGTGTTTATTTTTTCTTTTTATTATTTGTTAAACATCCTATTAACAACCAGGGTCATTTAAGGATGTGCCAGGTTTTGGAGGTGAATGAAAGCTGGCCTATGGTCAGTAGCAGGCAACTGACCCATGTGGGTTTTGAACTTGCATCCCAGAAGTGGAGGGCTAGTGATAAAGTGTCAGGATACTAACTACTCGGCCACCACAGACCCTATTTTTTTTTATTTATGATTATTGGTGCAGATATCATGTTACTCACAACAAATTAGAATATTCCTGTCATATACCCAGGAGATATCAGTCTATTGTGATTGTGTCTATTATTTTCTGACTAAAGCAGTTGTTTATTTCTAGAGTTTCATTTTTATAATCTGATGTCAATTCATCATTTTATTCTATGACATAGAAATAATAATTTCCATATTTGTATTGAAGCCAGGAAAAAGTATGATTTGATTGCATTTCTAACACAGAATTGTATCTTACAATGTACATTTTTATCCATGTTGAAATTTCGTGCAGAGCAACTGACTGGTAGCCCATATCATACAGAAGCTTATTAAAATGCTAACTATTATACAAGCTTATCAAATTGTTAACTATTATACAAGCTTATTAAATTGTTAACTATTATACAAGCTTATTAAATTGTTACCTATTTTACAAGCTTATTAAATTGTTAACTATTATACAAAAGCTTATTAAATTGTTAACTATTATATAAAAGCTTATTAAATTGTTAACTAGCTAGCTATTATACAAAAGCTTATTAAATTGTTTACTATTATACAAAAGCTTATTAGTCCCCTGCCGTTTGAAAAACAGGGGGGACTATAGGTTTTAACCCTCCGTCCGTCCGTCTGTCTGTCTGTCTGTCTGTCCGGCCATCTGTCTGTCTGTCTGTCACGCAATATTTGTCCGGACAACTCCTTCTAAAGTATTACTCCGATTTTAACGAAACTTGGTATACATGATCAGTATAACATGTAGTTGTGCATCCGTCTTTTTTTTCTTCAAAAATTCATTTTTCAAAATGGCTGCCGGCTTCTCATTGGTTGAGGCTTGTCCGGACAACTCCTCCTAAAGTACTACTCCGATTTTAACGAAACTTGGTATACATGATCAGTATCACATGTAGTTGTGCATCCAACTTTTTTTTTTTTCAAAAATTCATTTTTCAAAATGGCTGCCGGCTTCTCATTGGTTGAGGCTTGTCCGGACAACTACTCCTAAAGTACTACTCCGATTTTAATGAAACTTGGTTTACATCATCAGTATAACATGTAGTTGTGCATCCCACATTTTTTTTTTCGAAAAACCAATTTTCAAAATTGTTGACTTCTCATGGTTGAGACTTTTCCGGACAACTCCTCCTCAAGTACTACTCTGATTTTAACGAAACTTGGTATACATGATCAGTATAACATGTAGTTGTGCATCCCACATATTTTTTCTTCAAAATTCATTTTTCAAAATGGCTGCCGGCTTCTCATTGGTTGAGGCTTGTCCGGACAACTCCTCCTAAAGTACTACTCCGATTTTAACGAAACTTGGTATACATGATCAGTATCACATGTAGTTGTGCATCCCAATTTTTCTTTTCGAAAAAAACATTTTTCAAAATGGCCGCCGGTTTCTCATTGGTTGAGGCGTGTCCGGACAATCCTAAAGTACTACTCTGATTTTAACGAAACTTGGTATACGTGATCAGTATAACACGTAGTTTAAAAAATGGGAAATAAATAGTTGCACTCCTGGGTCAGGCAGGGGACTTTGTATTGCTGTTGCAATACTATATATCCATCCTTGTTTGATTGTGAACTATTATACAAGCTTATCAAATTGTTAACTATCATACAAGCTTATTAAATTGTGAACTATTATACAAAAGCTTATTTGATTGTGAACTATTATACAAAAGCTTATTTAATTGTTAACGATCATACAAAAACTTATTTAATTGTTTACTATCATACACAAGCTTATTAAATTGTTGACTGTTATGCAAGCTTCAGTTGTTAACTATCATGCAAAAGCTTATTAAAATGTTAATCATTATGCAATCTTATCAAATTGTTAACTTTCATGCAAAAGCCTATTAAATTGTTGAGTATTTTACAAGCTTATTAAAATGTTAACTATTATATATACAAGCTTATTAATTAAAAACTATCATGCAAAAGCTTATTAAACTGTTAAGTATTATAATACAAGCTTATTAAATTATAAACTATCATACAAAGCATATTAAATTGTTAACTATCATACAAAGCATATTAAATTATAAACTATCATACAAAAGCTTATTAAAATGTTATCTATCATACAAAAGCTTATTAAAATGTTAACTATCATACAAAAGGATATTAAATTGTTAACTATTATACAAAAGCATATTAAATTATAAACTATCATACAAAAGCATATTAAAATGTTAACTATCATACAAGCTTATTAAAATGTTAACTATCATACAAAGCATATTAAAATGTTAACTATCATACAAAAGCATATTAAATTATAAACTATCATACAAAGCATATTAAATTATAAACTATCATACAAAAGCATATTAAAATGTGAACTATCATACAAGCTTATTAAAATGTTAACTATCATACAAAGCATATTAAAGTGTTAACTATCATGCAAAAGCATATTAAATTATAAACTATCATACAAAGCATATTAAATTATAAACTATCATACAAAAGCTTATTAAAATGTTAACTATCATACAAAAGCATATTAAAATGTTAACTATCATACAAAAGCATATTAAATTGTTAACTATCATACAAAGCATATTAAAATGTTAACTATCATACAAAGCATATTAAAATGTTAACTATTATACAAAAGCATATTAAAATGTTAACTATCATACAAAGCATATTAAAATGTTAACTATCATACAAAAGCATATTAAAATGTTAACTATCATACAAAGCATATTAAAATGTTAACTATCATACAAAAGCATATTAAAATGTTAACTATTATACAAGCTTATTAAATTATAAATTATCATACAAAGCATATTAAATTATAAACTATCATACAAAAGCATATTAAAATGTTAACTATCATACAAAGCATATTAAAATGTTAACTATCATACAAAGCATATTAAAATGTTAACTATCACACAAAAGCATATTAAAATGTTAACTATCATACAAGCTTATTAAAATGTTATCTATCATACAAAAGCATATTAAAATGTTAACTATCATACAAAAGCTTATTAAAATGTTAACTATTATACAAGCTTATTAAATTATAAATTATCATACAAAAGCTTATTAAAATGTTAACTATCATACAAGCTTATTAAAATGTTAACTATCATACAAAGCATATTAAAATGTTAACTATCATACAAAAGCATATTAAATTGTTAACTATCATACAAAGCATATTAAAATGTTAACTATCATACAAGCTTATTAAATTATAAATTATCATACAAAGCATATTAAATTGTTAACTATCATACAAAAGTATATTAAAATGTTAACTATTATACAAGCTTATTAAATTATAAATTATCATACAAGCTTATTAAAATGTTAACTATCATACAAAGCATATTAAAATGTTAACTATCATACAAAGCATATTAAAATGTTAACTATCATACAAAGCATATTAAATTGTTAACTATCATACAAAAGCATATTAAATTGTTAACTATCATACAAAGCATATTAAAATGTTAACTATTATACAAGCTTATTAAATTATAAACTATCATACAAAAGCATATTAAAATGTTAACTATCATACAAAAGCATATTAAAATGTTAACTATCATACAAAAGCATATTGAAATGTTATCTATCATACAAAAGCTTATTAAATTGTTGAGCGTTATACACGTTAATTGAATTGTTAACTACATTATGTATCATATTAAAGCTTATCAAATTGTTTACTTTTATACTAAAGTTTATTAAATGGTAGATGAAGCTGAAAGTTTTCACTTTGCAGTCTTTCTGTTTGACGTGGGCGTAATTTCTTTTGGTGAATTACATTTTGATGATATAGATGTTGACCTGCTGAGTCATCAGAATTTCGATGTAAGAAGGTTACTGTACATGTATGTCCCTTATAATAGCCCTGGAGCTACTGATGGAGATCAAATATTATCCTACTTGTGAATATCACTGAATAGTAGCCATGTTTATTTTAATTCATTTCTCCTTCAGGACCCTGCCATTGCTTTTGCAAAGAAAGGTTACAACATACTTCTGGAGAAACCGATGGCTGTGAGTATGATTTACCGTTTAATGTACATGAATTATGGCCACCGTTTACCTTGTAATTAAACCCTAATATAGTTACCTTCTCTCATACTCCCAACATACAAAATACCAAAATCTCTTCATTTTGGTGATAGGTTTAGCTGTTCAGTGTGTCATTCAATACCCCAAACACTTACTTGACAAGACTCATGCTACATTTGATTTGTTATACTTTGTGCTTGTTATTTCCCTTTAAAACATTTAATTGCTATTTTTGAAAAGTCAATTTTTTCAATACACCCATACTGGTGTAAGCCTTCTAATGTGTCATTACTATTGATTGATCTATAGGACTCCATTCATTGAGAAACTTAATCCATGACCTCTAAGACAGTGTGAATTGAGAAATTTAATCCAGGACCTCTAGGACAGTGTGAATTGAGAACTTTAATCCATGACCTCTAGGACAGAGTGAATTGAGAAATTTAATCCATGACCTCTAGGACAGAGTGAATTGAGAAATTTAATCCATGACCTCTAGGACAGAGTGAATTGAGAAATTTAATCCATGACCTCTAGGACAGAGTGAATTGAGAAATTTAATCCATGACCTCTAGGACAGAGTGAATTGAGAAATTTAATCCGGGACCTCTAGGACAGAGTGAATTTTTCTGCTGATTTAATTATCTTGTTGGAACAGGTTAATGAAGAGGACTGTAGAGAAATTGTTAAGACATGTAAAGAGAATGACGTTGCCTTGGCGATATGTCATGTGCTGAGGTATGCACCATGGGCAATTAAACTTCGGGAACTCATCGACAGTGGTGTCATTGGGGAAGTGGTCAACATCAACCATACAGAGCCTGTGAGTTCATCTTTTTTCAGGAATTTTGCTCCATATATCATCAGT
>NW_022979313.1:0-30894 GCF_902652985.1 Pecten maximus
ATAATTTTCTAGATTTTATCTCGGCACTCGGCCAACCGATTTTGATGTGGTTCGCGACATCATTCATTGGTTTTTACAAAAAATAACATGTTTGAATATCGTTTTTTTGTTCTTGGTACACTTTAACACCGAGTTTCACCACGTCAGCATTTGAACACCAAGAACTTTAACTCTGTACATGTACCACTTGTGATATATACTGAAATGACTAAAGTTTTATATACATCTATGACTAAAAAAAAAACCCCACATTTTATGTTAAATATTTTATTAGAAAATGTTTTTAGATAATGCAATGAACTTTCAAAATACATGTCAAATACAATTGATGTAATTCATATATATTCATAAATATATATGATCTCTAGCAATATAGTCTTTGGAAAAAACATTTGATTGTGTCACATGGATTCTAAAATAAGGAAATGCTTTAACAGCTTAATATTTAAATCACACGCTTCAGAAAAAAATATACGTTGAAATTTTATTGTTATCACATGAAATAATCAGCAAATATGTTTTTTATCTTCTAAAAACCACCGTACTGTCTTCTTAAATAATGTTAAATAAATATAATGTTTATTATCAAAAATACCAAAGAAACTGTTGATGTAATACCATGTACTGACTTTCGTATGCGTGAAGTATCACTATCGAAATGGAGATCATTTACAAATCGTGTGCTTTTAACATGCATCTTATTGCCGTACTCAACAAGACAAACACCGTAACATGAATTAAATAACTTCCACAATTCCAATGATCGATGGTAAAATTATGGATTGATATACATGTATTTAACTCGTTATGGTCATAAACGTGATAAAACTAACTTTCTGATAGCAAAACTTTAAAAGAATAGTTATCATTTATTTGAAAATATATTTATCTGTAAAAGATTGATGCATAGTAATAACAAGACATTTCGTAACTGTCTTGTAAATCTTACCTGTGCACGGAGAATGACTTGTCAATCATTCTTATCAACCAATGAAATACGCGCAAAGCCTTTCCGCGGCGTTTGATTGACAGCAACAATGCTCACTGAGGTGTGACGAACTTCAGTGTCATCTGCTTTGTATAAGGTGACTTGTCAATCTAACCGATGAAATTCGTACAAGTATTAAGATTTTATAAAAATCATTGAAATCACATTTTTGATAGAAACAGTAACCATAAAATAGGCCAGAGTGAAAAAAAAAATACTCAGTGACATGATATTAATGTGAAGACATGAAACTGCCGGTACATTTAACACCCATATTATATGGATGCCCTAAGATACGATATATTGCAGGTTTTTGACTATGCAACCAGTATCATTACACATAATTAGTGTTATTCCCACTTTTGATCAGTTTCATATGTGGAATTAGCCAGAGTTTCTATTGGCCTCGTCTGGCACACTACGATATGAAAACGTGGAATTCTCCGACAGCTGACAATAAAATCGGGAATGACATAACACTTACATATATGGATAAATGAGATAGTTATTTACCCCAGTATACCCATTTAGTCCCATCTAGGTGTTTTATTCAGTCCTTATAGACCCTCGCTTTACGCTAGTCAATATTTCATTCTGGATTCGACGCCATGTTGCTAACTATACATTGTAGGTCGCGGTCGGCCTAATTACCTAACCATGTGCGATGATACAACTTTTATTTCTATAGATTTTACCGCTTATAATTAAGAAATTATGAATTTTTGAATTTAATATAACAGGTTTTGTGAAATAATAAGCTTAGTTTTCTTGATTCAAACTACTTTAGAAGAAAAACACAATAAATTATATCAGAGACCTATATACTAGGGATTCGCAACAAGCTCATTGGCTTACCAAACGTCACCGCCGAGCGGAAGTTCGGGTGATTTATCCCAGAGTGCATTGCTGCTCCTACTGTTTAGACGCCATATTGAAAGTACGCCTGAAACACGGTCAGCTTTATCACAGCTCATAGAAGACTATTGTCCGATAACCAATCACGGGAATCAAACGTAAGTGTAATTTTTTTATGTAAACTGGTGTTTCAAACGTATTCCGTCGTACTTTATGTTCGGAAGACTGCACATGTGACCGTTCAACTTCTTTTCACGGCGATTACCGTGCTGGTTAGCTTATGTCGGGCCGCTTATGTCTGGTGTTAAGGACAGTGCTACATGGTTTCAGTTTAACTCCTTTTTTATTTATTGACCAATTTCAAAATGGTTTTCAAATAAGTGTTGCTCGATAGTTACTGTATCGCGTTTAGTCAAATTTGTTGTGTAATTCATTGTGAACATTTAGTTATTGCCCAGTGAAAATAAGTAAACAAAACAAATGATGGTTATACTGTGAATGTCTGGTGTTAAGGACATGTACAGTGCTACATGGTTTCAGTTAAACTCCTTTTTTATTTATTGACCAATTTCAAAATGGTTTTCAAATAAGTGTTGCTCGATAGTTACTGTATCGCGTTTAGTCAAATTTGTTGTGTAATTCATTGTGAATATTTAGTTATTGCCCAGTGAAAATAAGTAAACAAAACAAATGATGGTTATACTGTGAATGTCTGGTGTTAAGGACATGTACAGTGCTACATGGTTTCAGTTAAACTCCTTTTTTATTTATTGACCAATTTCAAAATGGTTTTCAAATAAGTGTTGCTCGATAGTTACTGTATCGCGTTTAGTCAAATTTGTTGTGTAATTCATTGTGAATATTTAGTTATTGCCCGGTGAAAATTAGTAAACAAAACAAGAGAAAAAGATGGCTGGTATATATATATATACTATCGTCTATTTTGTTTTTAACTGGAAGGTGTATATAATTCAAACTATCCATTAATTATATTCAATTCAACTTTAATATCATATTTATGATTAGATTAGTGATTTGATAGCTATAATCTGTAGAATTTTATATAGTATAATCATGACTTCTGTTAACACTGATCTCATGAATAATAAAGCCATTTTTGAAAGAAATGCATTAATTGAAACTAATTGATAAAAGCATAAATCAGTCTAATGTAAATTAAATTAAATATTATACTTTTTGTAAATTATTTAGTGTTTCAACACAGATATTTGATACAGAATTGCAGGGATTGATCGAGGAATGAGTGTGTTGGGATATAATAGCTATATCTTTTGCACATAGCAAAACATTAAATACTGCGGTATATATTTTATTGTATTGTGTGGGAAATTAATAAAATCAAAATGTTATATATTTTTTTCCCCATTATGACCGATATATAACCCCCCCCCCCCCCCCCCCCCCCCAAACCTTTGGGGCATTGATCACACCTCACCTTTGATAAAGACATTAACACCTAGTCATGGGGCATCTCCTAATAAACTCAAAGGGGGTCCATTCAGACTGTAGAGTATATACCTGTATGTACCTGTACTTCTGGGTCTACAGGAAAAAATATTGTCATGGTGATCACCCGGGCTGCCCCACTCCATCCAAACCATAAGGACATTGGCCACACCTTTATTACCTTTGAGATATACATCAATCAACAGGTGTGTCTCATTGTCAATACCTGTCCTGAGGCTGGCCATGTCCATCTCCCCAAAATACCAGAGTTCACTAAAGGCATGCTGTGCAGTATACAATCTAAATATTTACCTGTACTCTGGAAGACAAAAATCCCTCAGGTGTGTCCTCATTCCCTAATTAAACTTAAATGTGTCCATTCATATTTAGATATATATGTTTTAAGTTAATTTTGAATTTACGAATCTGTTTAATCAACATTTGGGGTATATGAATTATCTGCAGGGTATTTGAAATTTGAATGTTTCAAATTTAAATCTTATAGAAGCTTCTCTGCCTATTCTATACCCATAATGTATCAATACTTATTAAACTTGATTTTTTTTTCAGAAAGCCAAAGAAGAAAAGATCTACCATTGGCACATGACCTATCAAAGTTTTCAATACTAAATAATAAAATATTATCAATCATCAAACATGACGGTGTTTTTTTTTGTTTTTTTTTTTTCATTTTACTTAAGACTTTTGCTATAGCATTTGTCTAATAAACAAGAAATATCTCTAAAAAAAGATAAAAGGCATTGTTTTATTGCTGGTTTTTATACTGTAAAACTGCTGGTGAAATAAATCAACGAATCACTGGTCTAGTGGTGGGTGCAGATGAGCTCTAAGGCCTATAGGTATATAAGATATATAACATTAAACAACTACAGATGTGTACAGGAGAGTGTTACATACATGTACATGAAAACTGTTCAATATAAAATTATCTACACTAATAAATTTTGTCTTTTGCAAGCCAAGTATAGATATTAACCTAAATTTGACAACTCTCTAACATTATTAACAGATAATAGTAGGATTAATTTAAAAACAGAATGTCTTTTGTAGTAATATTGTTTTATACATTTTACCCTCAGACCTGTATATAATGGACACATCAAAATAAAATGAAACTCGCCCTCGATGTCACCCAAATCACAATTGTTACAGGTTCTATTTCTTTGGGTAATATTATTATGTCTACCTATTTCTATATTTAATTTGTGTGAGGATGCTCCACATACATTTATATTTAGTTTCTATAGGTTTAAAACTGTACACAGTGGCTATCTATCAGATATCGATATATAATCTACCTTTCGAAGAACTAGATGTCTGTTAACATGTTTTGTTTTGTAACATCGGTCAATCTCTGCTCAATGCTTTTAAAAGCATAGTCTACTGGTGATTTAGAATAAAACATGTACTCAATACCTAAAGCGGCTAATTCATTCTTAATGTCACATATCCACACGTCATTCTCATTTACCATTTCATCAAGACATGTTTTCAATACCAGATTACCAGACTGTTTCACCAATATTTGAACACTCTTAATTTTCTCATAATAGTTAATGGTAATCTACCCAATTCACAGTAAACAAAGTCATTGCAAGTTGATTTAGGCACCTTATTAAGTTCAGTATTTTTTTTTTACAGAATTTCTAATGTACGCTTTCGACATCTGGTGCTTTATGAAATCCCTATATTTCCGATGCATAACGTAAAATACTGTTTACATACGAATCAAATATAGAACAATGAGTTTCTACATTCAAGCAATGATTTCTAAGAGAAGTTGTCAGAGAAAATAAAGCTTTTCTGCCTTGTTCTGCAAAATGTTTTTGTGTTTTGTAAAACTTCCCATTGTAGTTGAACAGCATACCCAATAATTTAAAACTGTCAACAATTTCTATATTGTCATTATTATTCATTATTATATTTCCATGGCTCATTATTTCTTATTTGTCCACAATTTCTAAACACCATGATTTTAGTTATATCAACATTGACCACCAGATTCCATTTTATGATATATGCATATAAAAGAATCCAACATAATTTGTAAATCTTCTGGGCAGTTAACAAATAAAGCCATGTCGTCGGTATACATTAGCAAGAAAAGATCAAGCATCTGTAATTCAATCATAGGGGCATGTCTAGTTTTATATTACAGAAATAGTCATAAATACCTATATATATTGTCAATATATATAGGTATTTATGACTATTTCTGTAATATAAAACTAGACATGCCCCTGTGATTCAATACTTGGACAGTTGTCATTAATAAAGTGTATTTAGATACAAAGAAAATAACACAGGTGATTATATTTCCCCTTGTAAGAGTCCGGTATAATTAGGGAAGCACTGACTGAAGTCAGTATCACTATCGAAAATATAAAAATCGTCGTCAGTATATTTCTCTATACATCTAAATTAAGATCATCGTCTAATGGCAGAAAATCGGACGACATTTTCCATGTGTTTCTATATAAATCTTTAACGGAAAAATGGTGCTTTTTTCGGTAAGACACTACTTAAATATCGTTGTTCACATCTGCCGATATACATTACAGTGCAAAGGTATAACTATCGCCAGTATGAAGTTATCTCGGCCAAACGCGGTGACACTCTTGGCACGGCACATATGTCACTAATATAAACAACTCTGATATCCACCTATTGCGCAGCCGCAGCGCTTGGTCTCGCTAGATCTCGTGCTAAATATACCTCCGGTTATGAGAACAATAGGTGAGGTCGTGACTCTGCGAGAAAAGCGGTTGTCGCGAATCCCTAGTATATAGGTCTCTGATTATATATGGTCTTTTCGGTCCATTGCGTTCCGATTCGGGTTGTTAGTCGTACTGTCACTTACAAAATGGCAGGTCAACAGCGTGAAATTTTGACTAGCGTAAAGCAAGGGTCTATACTGACGGAATAAAACACCTAGGTGGGACTAAATGGGTGATCTGGGGTAAATAAATATCTCATTTATCCATATTGGTAAGATACGTGCGATTTCACACCGGTTTTATTGTATTTACACCTTATATCTTAGCGACACCAAACGGTGACGGCACATTCAATGTTTTCATATAGTAGGCTAGTGCGTTCTGGCCCTACACCAGAAATGTATGCAAATTATATCCTTACTTGGATTAAAGTTGTTTGAAATGATAAATGATCATCACACAGTGATTCTTAGATCTACTACTCAAGAAATAACTTCCATCAAATCTACTTTCTTTTACCTGTCAGCGACACACAGCGGAATTTTTACAGTTCTTTATATATCTAAATATACTAGACATTATCTATGTCCCCTCTAGACTACGACTAGTGACAAAAAAAATCATCATATTTTCAAGCTAAGTAAAACTGATGTTTAATTCTACGGCATTTATAAGAGATGGAAACAATTAAAACCAATGGCAAATGGTTATACCGTACGTCCCTGGTCACATCGATCATAGCGTTGATGGGTGTCAGTTATATACATGTAATTACTCCATACCGATTCATATTACAGGTAAATTTTATCGCATGAGTCGGCACCGATGAGTCCTGCTGATCCTCTGTGATCCTCTGTGGTCCTCAGTGTCTCGATCGCGGAGGTTCACCGCGGCACGCTTGGTCACCGCGATCTTTGATGATTTAACCCCGGTGATCGATCGGCATAATTGGTCTATCACCAGGAAACACGGTGATTATTTCTCCATGTACACTCGTCACCATAAATCGCGGGGGAAAGGGTAAAAGTATTAAAAGCTACGGTCCTTACTGTACACCCCCAATACACCTCGTTTCGATGATCGTTTCTATTGCGGATCCTTGTCTCTGATCACACTGGACATGTTTGTCGAGAAAACATGTTGGTATTTGTGTTTGCTACACATTTCTAGTATACGCTTTGAGGTGACTTTAAAGTTTCAGATGTGTACTAGCACTGTTTATGAAGATAAACGGTTTTGCGCTATATCTTGGTATAACTTTTAGGGTAAAAACCGTAATACTGTTAACCGCAGTTTTGCTCATTTCACTATTTACATGTACTGTACAAAGTCAGGGGCTATATTTTCCAATAGTACATAGTGTGCTGACATGTTAAATGACTGGCCACATAGCAAATGTAGATTATTTTGTAAAATTGTGATTAAAAAATCATGATTATTATTTGCATTAATCACAAAATCTTCTAAAATTTCACATTTTCTGTCAAAAATCTTTTCTACATGCAACAAAGCAGGTGCTGTTGTTATAAGCTGGGCATAAAGTGTAATGTATGTATCTTGTGATGTACTGTAGTGGTTTAAATTAATTTTAATTCAAAATTTGAAAGAAAACAACACAATATTGTTCCCCCCTCCCAAATATTTGAATTTCACTCAATGTGATATAGTGTATACATTCTAATTCACAATATTTCAACACATTTTTCTCAGAACAGGTTTTTCCTTTATTATTTCCTTCGTTCTATGTAAGCGAATGGTTTAAATATGTTTTTTGGCATTTTAAACACAGATCATTGAAAATTTGGTATTCATGCAAAAACAGATGGTAGGATTTTGCCCTGTCCAAGGACATGGTCTCTCAGAAGGACACATAATGTAGATATACAATGAAATTTTACATCAGACTTGTGAAACTTTAATTGATAATTAAACATTTTCTCTGTCACAAAGGGAATTTGTTCAATTGTGACCTTTGTTTTAAAGTATTTATGAGTTTAAATAGGTTCAAAGTTTGTCCGTCACGCCACTCCAGATTTGGGTCTGAAAATTAGTCAAGTATGAGGCATACCTATGCACATTAAACTCACTGTAATTTCCATACTTGTGCAAATATATTAATTGTCTTTGCATATTTGAGTACAGCTTTAGTATCACTTTATATAATTGAAGTAATGATTTTAGAAAAATGAATTTAACTTCACTTTTTAAGCATTTAAATGAAATTTTTCCTTAAAAAATTGTAAAATCCCATTTTAATTTTCAAAAAAATCATTGAAAACTTGAATTTATGCCAAAAATTTAAATGGTGAGATGTTGTGTAACTTCCCAGAATTACTTAACATGAAAATTCAGTCACATTACTTGGTGCCAGTACAAGTTATGCTCTCTTTAATACTCTGAGGTAGACTTCCAGAACAGTGTACCCCCAGGGGACCCTTGACCACTTGACCACTAATTACCTGATTACTACTAAGTGACCCCCAAGTGTGTCTATGTAAATATTATCTTTAAAAACTGGTCTTTCAGAATGCAAAAAGTTAGACAGGCTGAGACATCAAATGAAAAAGTTATTCACTAATATATACAAAAATCTTTTTTAAATCTTGAATTTTCAAGTTTTTCTTAATTAACATGTTATAACATCTTTATTTTTTTCAAGAGCATAATAAAAATATGACACAAGTTAGTCTGCTGAATGTGTGTTATTGTCATCAATTCATTGCAACTATTCCATCAACATTGTGTGCAAAACAGGAATGTTTGCATGGTGACCCTGCTCAGTTAGTGAAAATTGGCCCCTGGCCAGGGGTAGGGGTAGTAAAATGACCATAGAATTTTTATTTTTGAACAGAATAACTTCAAATTTGATTTTAAACTTAATCAATAACATACAATACTGTGTACGTAACGAAAATTTTATTTTTCAACATTTGACATATACAGGCCTCAGACCACAATAATACTTCCGGGTCGTTGTACACGAATGTAGTACATATTGAAATTTCAGGACTGTTGCTAAATATTTTTTCCTGACTTAGCTGCTACAGATATGGACATAATTTTAGCATAGATTTATAGTGCAATATGTAATCTAGTGGCAGAATTTTATTTTGACACCATTTCCATGTTTGTTTGTGAGGCAGGACACGGGGAGTTATAAGGCTTGAGTAGTAATATTTTGTGATTTTCCGGATTTTCCTACAATATAGTAGGGTGGTTACACTTAAATAAAAATAACTTTGTTAAATGCCGGTCATGAGGTACTTTCCAGCTCACTGTATGTTCAGCTTGAATAGTTCTACACGTGATGTGAAAGCCAGATTTTTTGCAAACTTCTGAAATATTTTAATT
Source organism: Pecten maximus (assembly GCF_902652985.1). Classification (NCBI taxonomy): domain Eukaryota; kingdom Metazoa; phylum Mollusca; class Bivalvia; order Pectinida; family Pectinidae; genus Pecten; species Pecten maximus. The sequence continues at coordinate 9,400 of NW_022979313.1, forward strand.
TCGATTTTTCTTTGGTAGAACAAAGAGGGAAATTAATTGTGGTCTGAGGCCTGCATAGAACGCACCTTTCCGATGTAAACATTCGCGCGTGGACCTTAAATTAGAAACATCGCGAACTTTTAACATTTCCTGTGCAGTTGTGTGTATTTTACCTATATGCAGATGACATTTCACGTACTTTCTGTGAGTTTTTAATTAATGACAGCTTCATTTTAGTAACTACACCCCCAATACACCTCGTTTCGATGATCGTTTCTATTGCGGATCCTTGTCTCTGATCACACTGGACATGTTTGTCGAGAAAACATGTTGGTATTTGTGTTTGCTACACATTTCTAGTATACGCTTTGAGGTGACTTTAAAGTTTCAGATGTGTACTAGCACTGTTTATGAAGATAAACGGTTTTGCGCTATATCTTGGTATAACTTTTAGGGTAAAAACCGTAATACTGTTAACCGCAGTTTTGCTCACTTCACTATTTACATGTACTGTACAAAGTCAGGGGCTATATTTCCAATAGTACATGGTGTGCTGACATGTTAAATGACTGGCCACATAGCAAATGTAGATTATTTTGTAAAATTGTGATTAAAAAATCATGATTATTATTTGCATTAATCACAAAATCTTCTAAAATTTCACATTTTCTGTCAAAAATCTTTTCTACATGCAACAAAGCAGGTGCTGTTGTTATAAGCTGGGCATAAAGTGTAATGTATGTATCTTGTGATGTACTGTAGTGGTTTAAATTAATTTTAATTCAAAATTTGAAAGAAAACAACACAATATTGTTCCCCCCTCCCAAATATTTGAATTTCACTCAATGTGATATAGTGTATACATTCTAATTCACAATATTTCAACACATTTTTCTCAGAACAGGTTTTTCCTTTATTATTTCCTTCGTTCTATGTAAGCGAATGGTTTAAATATGTTTTTTGGCATTTTAAACACAGATCATTGAAAATTTGGTATTCATGCAAAAACAGATGGTAGGATTTTGCCCTGTCCAAGGACATGGTCTCTCAGAAGGACACATAATGTAGATATACAATGAAATTTTACATCAGACTTGTGAAACTTTAATTGATAATTAAACATTTTCTCTGTCACAAAGGGAATTTGTTCAATTGTGACCTTTGTTTTAAAGTATTTATGAGTTTAAATAGGTTCAAAGTTTGTCCGTCACGCCACTCCAGATTTGGGTCTGAAAATTAGTCAAGTATGAGGCATACCTATGCACATTAAACTCACTGTAATTTCCATACTTGTGCAAATATATTAATTGTCTTTGCATATTTGAGTACAGCTTTAGTATCACTTTATATAATTGAAGTAATGATTTTAGAAAAATGAATTTAACTTCACTTTTTAAGCATTTAAATGAAATTTTTCCTTAAAAAATTGTAAAATCCCATTTTAATTTTCAAAAAAATCATTGAAAACTTGAATTTATGCCAAAAATTTAAACGATGAGATGTTGTGTAACTTCCCAGAATTACTTAACATGAAAATTCAGTCACGTTACTTGGTGCCAGTACAAGTTATGCTCTCTTTAATACTCTGAGGTAGACTTCCAGAACAGTGTACCCCCAGGGGACCCTTGACCACTTGACCACTAATTACCTGATTACTACTAAGTGACCCCCAAGTGTGTCTATGTAAATATTATCTTTAAAAACTGGTCTTTCAGAATGCAAAAAGTTAGACAGGCTGAGACATCTAATAAAAAAGTTATTCACTAATATATACAAAAATCTTTTTTAAATCTTGAATTTTCAAGTTTTTCTTAATTAACATGTTATAACATCTTTATTTTTTTCAAGAGCATAATAAAAATATGACACAAGTTAGTCTGCTGAATGTGTGTTATTGTCATAAATTCATTGCAACTATTCCATCAACATTGTGTGCAAAACAGGAATGTTTGCATGGTGACCCTGCTCAGTTAGTGAAAATTGGCCCCTGGCCAGGGGTAGGGGTAGTAAAATGACCATAGAATTTTTATTTTTGAACAGAATAACTTCAAATTTGATTTTAAACTTAATCAATAACATACAATACTGTATACTTAACGAAAATTTTATTTTTCAACATTTGACATATATACAGGCCTCAGACCACAATTATACTTCCGGGTCGTTGTACACGAATGTAGTACATATTGAAATTTCAGGACTGTTGCTAAATATTTTTTCCTGACTTAGCTGTTACAGATATGGACATAATTTTAGCATAGATTTATAGTGCAATATTTAATCTAGTGGCAGAATTTTGTTTTGACACCATTTCCATGTTTGTTTGTGAGGCAGGACACGGGGAGTTATAAGGCTTGAGTAGTAATATTTTGTGATTTTCCGGATTTTCCTACAATATAGTAGGGTGGTTACACTTAAATAAAAATAACTTTGTTAAATGCCGGTCATGAGGTACTTTCCAGCTCACTGTATGTTCAGCTTGAATAGTTCTACACGTGATGTGAAAGCCAGATTTTTTGCAAACTTCTGAAATATTTTAATTTCGATTTTTCTTTGGTAGAACAAAGAGGGAAATTAATTGTGGTCTGAGGCCTGCATAGAACGCACCTTTCCGATGTAAACATTCGCGCGTGGACCTTAAATTAGAAACATCGCGAACTTTTAACATTTCCTGTGCAGTTGTGTGTATTTTACCTATATGCAGATGACATTTCACGTACTTTCTGTGAGTTTTTAATTAATGACAGCTTCATTTTAGTAACTACACCCCCAATACACCTCGTTTCGATGATCGTTTCTATTGCGGATCCTTGTCTCTGATCACACTGGACATGTTTGTCGAGAAAACATGTTGGTATTTGTGTTTGCTACACATTTCTAGTATACGCTTTGAGGTGACTTTAAAGTTTCAGATGTGTACTAGCACTGTTTATGAAGATAAACGGTTTTGCGCTATATCTTGGTATAACTTTTAGGGTAAAAACCGTAATACTGTTAACCGCAGTTTTGCTCATTTCACTATTTACATGTACTGTACAAAGTCAGGGGCTATATTTTCCAATAGTACATAGTGTGCTGACATGTTAAATGACTGGCCACATAGCAAATGTAGATTATTTTGTAAAATTGTGATTAAAAAATCATGATTATTATTTGCATTAATCACAAAATCTTCTAAAATTTCACATTTTCTGTCAAAAATCTTTTCTACATGCAACAAAGCAGGTGCTGTTGTTATAAGCTGGGCATAAAGTGTAATGTATGTATCTTGTGATGTACTGTAGTGGTTTAAATTAATTTTAATTCAAAATTTGAAAGAAAACAACACGATATTGTTCCCCCCTCCCAAATATTTGAATTTCACTCAATGTGATATAGTGTATACATTCTAATTCACAATATTTCAACACATTTTTCTCAGAACAGGTTTTTCCTTTATTATTTCCTTCGTTCTATGTAAGCGAATGGTTTAAATATGTTTTTTGGCATTTTAAACACAGATCATTGAAAATTTGGTATTCATGCAAAAACAGATGGTAGGATTTTGCCCTGTCCAAGGACATGGTCTCTCAGAAGGACACATAATGTAGATATACAATGAAATTTTACATCAGACTTGTGAAACTTTAATTGATAATTAAACATTTTCTCTGTCACAAAGGGAATTTGTTCAATTGTGACCTTTGTTTTAAAGTATTTATGAGTTTAAATAGGTTCAAAGTTTGTCCGTCACGCCACTCCAGATTTGGGTCTGAAAATTAGTCAAGTATGAGGCATACCTATGCACATTAAACTCACTGTAATTTCCATACTTGTGCAAATATATTAATTGTCTTTGCATATTTGAGTACAGCTTTAGTATCACTTTATATAATTGAAGTAATGATTTTAGAAAAATGAATTTAACTTCACTTTTTAAGCATTTAAATGAAATTTTTCCTTAAAAAATTGTAAAATCCCATTTTAATTTTCAAAAAAATCATTGAAAACTTGAATTTATGCCAAAAATTTAAACGATGAGATGTTGTGTAACTTCCCAGAATTACTTAACATGAAAATTCAGTCACGTTACTTGGTGCCAGTACAAGTTATGCTCTCTTTAATACTCTGAGGTAGACTTCCAGAACAGTGTACCCCCAGGGGACCCTTGACCACTTGACCACTAATTACCTGATTACTACTAAGTGACCCCCAAGTGTGTCTATGTAAATATTATCTTTAAAAACTGGTCTTTCAGAATGCAAAAAGTTAGACAGGCTGAGACATCAAATAAAAAAGTTATTCACTAATATATACAAAAATCTTTTTTAAATCTTGAATTTTCAAGTTTTTCTTAATTAACATGTTATAACATCTTTATTTTTTTCAAGAGCATAATAAAAATATGACACAAGTTAGTCTGCTGAATGTGTGTTATTGTCATAAATTCATTGCAACTATTCCATCAACATTGTGTGCAAAACAGGAATGTTTGCATGGTGACCCTGCTCAGTTAGTGACAATTGGCCCCTGGCCAGGGGTAGGGGTAGTAAAATGACCATAGAATTTTTATTTTTGAACAGAATAACTTCAAATTTGATTTTAAACTTAATCAATAACATACAATACTGTATACTTAACGAAAATTTTATTTTTCAACATTTGACATATATACAGGCCTCAGACCACAATTATACTTCCGGGTCGTTGTACACGAATGTAGTACATATTGAAATTTCAGGACTGTTGCTAAATATTTTTTCCTGACTTAGCTGCTACAGATATGGACATAATTTTAGCATAGATTTATAGTGCAATATGTAATCTAGTGGCAGAATTTTATTTTGACACCATTTCCATGTTTGTTTGTGAGGCAGGACACGGGGAGTTATAAGGCTTGAGTAGTAATATTTTGTGATTTTCCGGATTTTCCTACAATATAGTAGGGTGGTTACACTTAAATAAAAATAACTTTGTTAAATGCCGGTCATGAGGTACTTTCCAGCTCACTGTATGTTCAGCTTGAATAGTTCTACACGTGATGTGAAAGCCAGATTTTTTGCAAACTTCTGAAATATTTTAATTTCGATTTTTCTTTGGTAGAACAAAGAGGGAAATTAATTGTGGTCTGAGGCCTGCATAGAACGCACCTTTCCGATGTAAACATTCGCGCGTGGACCTTAAATTAGAAACATCGCGAACTTTTAACATTTCCTGTGCAGTTGTGTGTATTTTACCTATATGCAGATGACATTTCACGTACTTTCTGTGAGTTTTTAATTAATGACAGCTTCATTTTAGTAACTACACCCCCAATACACCTCGTTTCGATGATCGTTTCTATTGCGGATCCTTGTCTCTGATCACACTGGACATGTTTGTCGAGAAAACATGTTGGTATTTGTGTTTGCTACACATTTCTAGTATACGCTTTGAGGTGACTTTAAAGTTTCAGATGTGTACTAGCACTGTTTATGAAGATAAACGGTTTTGCGCTATATCTTGGTATAACTTTTAGGGTAAAAACCGTAATACTGTTAACCGCAGTTTTGCTCATTTCACTATTTACATGTACTGTACAAAGTCAGGGGCTATATTTTCCAATAGTACATAGTGTGCTGACATGTTAAATGACTGGCCACATAGCAAATGTAGATTATTTTGTAAAATTGTGATTAAAAAATCATGATTATTATTTGCATTAATCACAAAATCTTCTAAAATTTCACATTTTCTGTCAAAAATCTTTTCTACATGCAACAAAGCAGGTGCTGTTGTTATAAGCTGGGCATAAAGTGTAATGTATGTATCTTGTGATGTACTGTAGTGGTTTAAATTAATTTTAATTCAAAATTTGAAAGAAAACAACACAATATTGTTCCCCCCTCCCAAATATTTGAATTTCACTCAATGTGATATAGTGTATACATTCTAATTCACAATATTTCAACACATTTTTCTCAGAACAGGTTTTTCCTTTATTATTTCCTTCGTTCTATGTAAGCGAATGGTTTAAATATGTTTTTTGGCATTTTAAACACAGATCATTGAAAATTTGGTATTCATGCAAAAACAGATGGTAGGATTTTGCCCTGTCCAAGGACATGGTCTCTCAGAAGGACACATAATGTAGATATACAATGAAATTTTACATCAGACTTGTGAAACTTTAATTGATAATTAAACATTTTCTCTGTCACAAAGGGAATTTGTTCAATTGTGACCTTTGTTTTAAAGTATTTATGAGTTTAAATAGGTTCAAAGTTTGTCCGTCACGCCACTCCAGATTTGGGTCTGAAAATTAGTCAAGTATGAGGCATACCTATGCACATTAAACTCACTGTAATTTCCATACTTGTGCAAATATATTAATTGTCTTTGCATATTTGAGTACAGCTTTAGTATCACTTTATATAATTGAAGTAATGATTTTAGAAAAATGAATTTAACTTCACTTTTTAAGCATTTAAATGAAATTTTTCCTTAAAAAATTGTAAAATCCCATTTTAATTTTCAAAAAAATCATTGAAAACTTGAATTTATGCCAAAAATTTAAACGATGAGATGTTGTGTAACTTCCCAGAATTACTTAACATGAAAATTCAGTCACGTTACTTGGTGCCAGTACAAGTTATGCTCTCTTTAATACTCTGAGGTAGACTTCCAGAACAGTGTACCCCCAGGGGACCCTTGACCACTTGACCACTAATTACCTGATTACTACTAAGTGACCCCCAAGTGTGTCTATGTAAATATTATCTTTAAAAACTGGTCTTTCAGAATGCAAAAAGTTAGACAGGCTGAGACATCTAATAAAAAAGTTATTCACTAATATATACAAAAATCTTTTTTAAATCTTGAATTTTCAAGTTTTTCTTAATTAACATGTTATAACATCTTTATTTTTTTCAAGAGCATAATAAAAATATGACACAAGTTAGTCTGCTGAATGTGTGTTATTGTCATAAATTCATTGCAACTATTCCATCAACATTGTGTGCAAAACAGGAATGTTTGCATGGTGACCCTGCTCAGTTAGTGAAAATTGGCCCCTGGCCAGGGGTAGGGGTAGTAAAATGACCATAGAATTTTTATTTTTGAACAGAATAACTTCAAATTTGATTTTAAACTTAATCAATAACATACAATACTGTGTACGTAACGAAAATTTTATTTTTCAACATTTGACATATATACAGGCCTCAGACCACAATAATACTTCCGGGTCGTTGTACACGAATGTAGTACATATTGAAATTTCAGGACTGTTGCTAAATATTTTTTCCTGACTTAGCTGCTACAGATATGGACATAATTTTAGCATAGATTTATAGTGCAATATGTAATCTAGTGGCAGAATTTTATTTTGACACCATTTCCATGTTTGTTTGTGAGGCAGGACACGGGGAGTTATAAGGCTTGAGTAGTAATATTTTGTGATTTTCCGGATTTTCCTACAATATAGTAGGGTGGTTACACTTAAATAAAAATAACTTTGTTAAATGCCGGTCATGAGGTACTTTCCAGCTCACTGTATGTTCAGCTTGAATAGTTCTACACGTGATGTGAAAGCCAGATTTTTTGCAAACTTCTGAAATATTTTAATTTCGATTTTTCTTTGGTAGAACAAAGAGGGAAATTAATTGTGGTCTGAGGCCTGCATAGAACGCACCTTTCCGATGTAAACATTCGCGCGTGGACCTTAAATTAGAAACATCGCGAACTTTTAACATTTCCTGTGCAGTTGTGTGTATTTTACCTATATGCAGATGACATTTCACGTACTTTCTGTGAGTTTTTAATTAATGACAGCTTCATTTTAGTAACTACACCCCCAATACACCTCGTTTCGATGATCGTTTCTATTGCGGATCCTTGTCTCTGATCACACTGGACATGTTTGTCGAGAAAACATGTTGGTATTTGTGTTTGCTACACATTTCTAGTATACGCTTTGAGGTGACTTTAAAGTTTCAGATGTGTACTAGCACTGTTTATGAAGATAAACGGTTTTGCGCTATATCTTGGTATAACTTTTAGGGTAAAAACCGTAATACTGTTAACCGCAGTTTTGCTCATTTCACTATTTACATGTACTGTACAAAGTCAGGGGCTATATTTTCCAATAGTACATAGTGTGCTGACATGTTAAATGACTGGCCACATAGCAAATGTAGATTATTTTGTAAAATTGTGATTAAAAAATCATGATTATTATTTGCATTAATCACAAAATCTTCTAAAATTTCACATTTTCTGTCAAAAATCTTTTCTACATGCAACAAAGCAGGTGCTGTTGTTATAAGCTGGGCATAAAGTGTAATGTATGTATCTTGTGATGTACTGTAGTGGTTTAAATTAATTTTAATTCAAAATTTGAAAGAAAACAACACGATATTGTTCCCCCCTCCCAAATATTTGAATTTCACTCAATGTGATATAGTGTATACATTCTAATTCACAATATTTCAACACATTTTTCTCAGAACAGGTTTTTCCTTTATTATTTCCTTCGTTCTATGTAAGCGAATGGTTTAAATATGTTTTTTGGCATTTTAAACACAGATCATTGAAAATTTGGTATTCATGCAAAAACAGATGGTAGGATTTTGCCCTGTCCAAGGACATGGTCTCTCAGAAGGACACATAATGTAGATATACAATGAAATTTTACATCAGACTTGTGAAACTTTAATTGATAATTAAACATTTTCTCTGTCACAAAGGGAATTTGTTCAATTGTGACCTTTGTTTTAAAGTATTTATGAGTTTAAATAGGTTCAAAGTTTGTCCGTCACGCCACTCCAGATTTGGGTCTGAAAATTAGTCAAGTATGAGGCATACCTATGCACATTAAACTCACTGTAATTTCCATACTTGTGCAAATATATTAATTGTCTTTGCATATTTGAGTACAGCTTTAGTATCACTTTATATAATTGAAGTAATGATTTTAGAAAAATGAATTTAACTTCACTTTTTAAGCATTTAAATGAAATTTTTCCTTAAAAAATTGTAAAATCCCATTTTAATTTTCAAAAAAATCATTGAAAACTTGAATTTATGCCAAAAATTTAAACGATGAGATGTTGTGTAACTTCCCAGAATTACTTAACATGAAAATTCAGTCACGTTACTTGGTGCCAGTACAAGTTATGCTCTCTTTAATACTCTGAGGTAGACTTCCAGAACAGTGTACCCCCAGGGGACCCTTGACCACTTGACCACTAATTACCTGATTACTACTAAGTGACCCCCAAGTGTGTCTATGTAAATATTATCTTTAAAAACTGGTCTTTCAGAATGCAAAAAGTTAGACAGGCTGAGACATCTAATAAAAAAGTTATTCACTAATATATACAAAAATCTTTTTTAAATCTTGAATTTTCAAGTTTTTCTTAATTAACATGTTATAACATCTTTATTTTTTTCAAGAGCATAATAAAAATATGACACAAGTTAGTCTGCTGAATGTGTGTTATTGTCATAAATTCATTGCAACTATTCCATCAACATTGTGTGCAAAACAGGAATGTTTGCATGGTGACCCTGCTCAGTTAGTGAAAATTGGCCCCTGGCCAGGGGTAGGGGTAGTAAAATGACCATAGAATTTTTATTTTTGAACAGAATAACTTCAAATTTGATTTTAAACTTAATCAATAACATACAATACTGTGTACGTAACGAAAATTTTATTTTTCAACATTTGACATATATACAGGCCTCAGACCACAATAATACTTCCGGGTCGTTGTACACGAATGTAGTACATATTGAAATTTCAGGACTGTTGCTAAATATTTTTTCCTGACTTAGCTGCTACAGATATGGACATAATTTTAGCATAGATTTATAGTGCAATATGTAATCTAGTGGCAGAATTTTATTTTGACACCATTTCCATGTTTGTTTGTGAGGCAGGACACGGGGAGTTATAAGGCTTGAGTAGTAATATTTTGTGATTTTCCGGATTTTCCTACAATATAGTAGGGTGGTTACACTTAAATAAAAATAACTTTGTTAAATGCCGGTCATGAGGTACTTTCCAGCTCACTGTATGTTCAGCTTGAATAGTTCTACACGTGATGTGAAAGCCAGATTTTTTGCAAACTTCTGAAATATTTTAATTTCGATTTTTCTTTGGTAGAACAAAGAGGGAAATTAATTGTGGTCTGAGGCCTGCATAGAACGCACCTTTCCGATGTAAACATTCGCGCGTGGACCTTAAATTAGAAACATCGCGAACTTTTAACATTTCCTGTGCAGTTGTGTGTATTTTACCTATATGCAGATGACATTTCACGTACTTTCTGTGAGTTTTTAATTAATGACAGCTTCATTTTAGTAACTACACCCCCAATACACCTCGTTTCGATGATCGTTTCTATTGCGGATCCTTGTCTCTGATCACACTGGACATGTTTGTCGAGAAAACATGTTGGTATTTGTGTTTGCTACACATTTCTAGTATACGCTTTGAGGTGACTTTAAAGTTTCAGATGTGTACTAGCACTGTTTATGAAGATAAACGGTTTTGCGCTATATCTTGGTATAACTTTTAGGGTAAAAACCGTAATACTGTTAACCGCAGTTTTGCTCATTTCACTATTTACATGTACTGTACAAAGTCAGGGGCTATATTTTCCAATAGTACATAGTGTGCTGACATGTTAAATGACTGGCCACATAGCAAATGTAGATTATTTTGTAAAATTGTGATTAAAAAATCATGATTATTATTTGCATTAATCACAAAATCTTCTAAAATTTCACATTTTCTGTCAAAAATCTTTTCTACATGCAACAAAGCAGGTGCTGTTGTTATAAGCTGGGCATAAAGTGTAATGTATGTATCTTGTGATGTACTGTAGTGGTTTAAATTAATTTTAATTCAAAATTTGAAAGAAAACAACACAATATTGTTCCCCCCTCCCAAATATTTGAATTTCACTCAATGTGATATAGTGTATACATTCTAATTCACAATATTTCAACACATTTTTCTCAGAACAGGTTTTTCCTTTATTATTTCCTTCGTTCTATGTAAGCGAATGGTTTAAATATGTTTTTTGGCATTTTAAACACAGATCATTGAAAATTTGGTATTCATGCAAAAACAGATGGTAGGATTTTGCCCTGTCCAAGGACATGGTCTCTCAGAAGGACACATAATGTAGATATACAATGAAATTTTACATCAGACTTGTGAAACTTTAATTGATAATTAAACATTTTCTCTGTCACAAAGGGAATTTGTTCAATTGTGACCTTTGTTTTAAAGTATTTATGAGTTTAAATAGGTTCAAAGTTTGTCCGTCACGCCACTCCAGATTTGGGTCTGAAAATTAGTCAAGTATGAGGCATACCTATGCACATTAAACTCACTGTAATTTCCATACTTGTGCAAATATATTAATTGTCTTTGCATATTTGAGTACAGCTTTAGTATCACTTTATATAATTGAAGTAATGATTTTAGAAAAATGAATTTAACTTCACTTTTTAAGCATTTAAATGAAATTTTTCCTTAAAAAATTGTAAAATCCCATTTTAATTTTCAAAAAAATCATTGAAAACTTGAATTTATGCCAAAAATTTAAACGATGAGATGTTGTGTAACTTCCCAGAATTACTTAACATGAAAATTCAGTCACGTTACTTGGTGCCAGTACAAGTTATGCTCTCTTTAATACTCTGAGGTAGACTTCCAGAACAGTGTACCCCCAGGGGACCCTTGACCACTTGACCACTAATTACCTGATTACTACTAAGTGACCCCCAAGTGTGTCTATGTAAATATTATCTTTAAAAACTGGTCTTTCAGAATGCAAAAAGTTAGACAGGCTGAGACATCTAATAAAAAAGTTATTCACTAATATATACAAAAATCTTTTTTAAATCTTGAATTTTCAAGTTTTTCTTAATTAACATGTTATAACATCTTTATTTTTTTCAAGAGCATAATAAAAATATGACACAAGTTAGTCTGCTGAATGTGTGTTATTGTCATAAATTCATTGCAACTATTCCATCAACATTGTGTGCAAAACAGGAATGTTTGCATGGTGACCCTGCTCAGTTAGTGAAAATTGGCCCCTGGCCAGGGGTAGGGGTAGTAAAATGACCATAGAATTTTTATTTTTGAACAGAATAACTTCAAATTTGATTTTAAACTTAATCAATAACATACAATACTGTATACGTAACGAAAATTTTATTTTTCAACATTTGACATATATACAGGCCTCAGACCACAATAATACTTCCGGGTCGTTGTACACGAATGTAGTACATATTGAAATTTCAGGACTGTTGCTAAATATTTTTTCCTGACTTAGCTGCTACAGATATGGACATAATTTTAGCATAGATTTATAGTGCAATATGTAATCTAGTGGCAGAATTTTATTTTGACACCATTTCCATGTTTGTTTGTGAGGCAGGACACGGGGAGTTATAAGGCTTGAGTAGTAATATTTTGTGATTTTCCGGATTTTCCTACAATATAGTAGGGTGGTTACACTTAAATAAAAATAACTTTGTTAAATGCCGGTCATGAGGTACTTTCCAGCTCACTGTATGTTCAGCTTGAATAGTTCTACACGTGATGTGAAAGCCAGATTTTTTGCAAACTTCTGAAATATTTTAATTTCGATTTTTCTTTGGTAGAACAAAGAGGGAAATTAATTGTGGTCTGAGGCCTGCATAGAACGCACCTTTCCGATGTAAACATTCGCGCGTGGACCTTAAATTAGAAACATCGCGAACTTTTAACATTTCCTGTGCAGTTGTGTGTATTTTACCTATATGCAGATGACATTTCACGTACTTTCTGTGAGTTTTTAATTAATGACAGCTTCATTTTAGTAACTACACCCCCAATACACCTCGTTTCGATGATCGTTTCTATTGCGGATCCTTGTCTCTGATCACACTGGACATGTTTGTCGAGAAAACATGTTGGTATTTGTGTTTGCTACACATTTCTAGTATACGCTTTGAGGTGACTTTAAAGTTTCAGATGTGTACTAGCACTGTTTATGAAGATAAACGGTTTTGCGCTATATCTTGGTATAACTTTTAGGGTAAAAACCGTAATACTGTTAACCGCAGTTTTGCTCATTTCACTATTTACATGTACTGTACAAAGTCAGGGGCTATATTTTCCAATAGTACATAGTGTGCTGACATGTTAAATGACTGGCCACATAGCAAATGTAGATTATTTTGTAAAATTGTGATTAAAAAATCATGATTATTATTTGCATTAATCACAAAATCTTCTAAAATTTCACATTTTCTGTCAAAAATCTTTTCTACATGCAACAAAGCAGGTGCTGTTGTTATAAGCTGGGCATAAAGTGTAATGTATGTATCTTGTGATGTACTGTAGTGGTTTAAATTAATTTTAATTCAAAATTTGAAAGAAAACAACACAATATTGTTCCCCCCTCCCAAATATTTGAATTTCACTCAATGTGATATAGTGTATACATTCTAATTCACAATATTTCAACACATTTTTCTCAGAACAGGTTTTTCCTTTATTATTTCCTTCGTTCTATGTAAGCGAATGGTTTAAATATGTTTTTTGGCATTTTAAACACAGATCATTGAAAATTTGGTATTCATGCAAAAACAGATGGTAGGATTTTGCCCTGTCCAAGGACATGGTCTCTCAGAAGGACACATAATGTAGATATACAATGAAATTTTACATCAGACTTGTGAAACTTTAATTGATAATTAAACATTTTCTCTGTCACAAAGGGAATTTGTTCAATTGTGACCTTTGTTTTAAAGTATTTATGAGTTTAAATAGGTTCAAAGTTTGTCCGTCACGCCACTCCAGATTTGGGTCTGAAAATTAGTCAAGTATGAGGCATACCTATGCACATTAAACTCACTGTAATTTCCATACTTGTGCAAATATATTAATTGTCTTTGCATATTTGAGTACAGCTTTAGTATCACTTTATATAATTGAAGTAATGATTTTAGAAAAATGAATTTAACTTCACTTTTTAAGCATTTAAATGAAATTTTTCCTTAAAAAATTGTAAAATCCCATTTTAATTTTCAAAAAAATCATTGAAAACTTGAATTTATGCCAAAAATTTAAACGATGAGATGTTGTGTAACTTCCCAGAATTACTTAACATGAAAATTCAGTCACGTTACTTGGTGCCAGTACAAGTTATGCTCTCTTTAATACTCTGAGGTAGACTTCCAGAACAGTGTACCCCCAGGGGACCCTTGACCACTTGACCACTAATTACCTGATTACTACTAAGTGACCCCCAAGTGTGTCTATGTAAATATTATCTTTAAAAACTGGTCTTTCAGAATGCAAAAAGTTAGACAGGCTGAGACATCAAATAAAAAAGTTATTCACTAATATATACAAAAATCTTTTTTAAATCTTGAATTTTCAAGTTTTTCTTAATTAACATGTTATAACATCTTTATTTTTTTCAAGAGCATAATAAAAATATGACACAAGTTAGTCTGCTGAATGTGTGTTATTGTCATAAATTCATTGCAACTATTCCATCAACATTGTGTGCAAAACAGGAATGTTTGCATGGTGACCCTGCTCAGTTAGTGACAATTGGCCCCTGGCCAGGGGTAGGGGTAGTAAAATGACCATAGAATTTTTATTTTTGAACAGAATAACTTCAAATTTGATTTTAAACTTAATCAATAACATACAATACTGTATACTTAACGAAAATTTTATTTTTCAACATTTGACATATATACAGGCCTCAGACCACAATTATACTTCCGGGTCGTTGTACACGAATGTAGTACATATTGAAATTTCAGGACTGTTGCTAAATATTTTTTCCTGACTTAGCTGCTACAGATATGGACATAATTTTAGCATAGATTTATAGTGCAATATGTAATCTAGTGGCAGAATTTTATTTTGACACCATTTCCATGTTTGTTTGTGAGGCAGGACACGGGGAGTTATAAGGCTTGAGTAGTAATATTTTGTGATTTTCCGGATTTTCCTACAATATAGTAGGGTGGTTACACTTAAATAAAAATAACTTTGTTAAATGCCGGTCATGGGGTACTTTCCAGCTCACTGTATGTTCAGCTTGATTAGTTCTACACGTGATGTGAAAGCCAGATTTTTTGCAAACTTCTGAAATAATTTAATTTCGATTTTTCTTTGGTAGAACAAAGAGGGAAATTAATTGTGGTCTGAGGCCTGCATAGAACGCACCTTTCCGATGTAAACATTCGCGCGTGGACCTTAAATTAGAAACATCGCGAACTTTTAACATTTCCTGTGCAGTTGTGTGTATTTTACCTATATGCAGACGACATTTCACGTACTTTCTGTGAGTTTTTAATTAATGACAGCTTCATTTTAGTAACTACACCCCCAATACACCTCGTTTCGATGATCGTTTCTATTGCGGATCCTCGTCTCTGATCACACTGGACATGTTTGTCGAGAAAACATGTTGGTATTTGTGTTTGCTACACATTTCTAGTATACGCTTTGAGGTTACTTTAAAGTTTCAGATGTGTACTAGCAGTGTTTATGAAGATAAACGGTTTTGCGCTATATCTTGGTATAACTTTTAGGGTAAAAACCGTAATACTGTTAACCGCAGTTTTGCTCACTTCACTATTTACATGTACTGTACAAAGTCAGGGGCTATATTTCCAATAGTACATGGTGTGCTGACATGTTAAATGACTGGCCACATAGCAAATGTAGATTATTTTGTAAAATTGTGATTAAAAAATCATGATTATTATTTGCATTAATCACAAAATCTTCTAAAATTTCACATTTTCTGTCAAAAATCTTTTCTACATGCAACAAAGCAGGTGCTGTTGTTATAAGCTGGGCATAAAGTGTAATGTATGTATCTTGTGATGTACTGTAGTGGTTTAAATTAATTTTAATTCAAAATTTGAAAGAAAACAACACAATATTGTTCCCCCCTCCCAAATATTTGAATTTCACTCAATGTGATATAGTGTATACATTCTAATTCACAATATTTCAACACATTTTTCTCAGAACAGGTTTTTCCTTTATTATTTCCTTCGTTCTATGTAAGCGAATGGTTTAAATATGTTTTTTGGCATTTTAAACACAGATCATTGAAAATTTGGTATTCATGCAAAAACAGATGGTAGGATTTTGCCCTGTCCAAGGACATGGTCTCTCAGAAGGACACATAATGTAGATATACAATGAAATTTTACATCAGACTTGTGAAACTTTAATTGATAATTAAACATTTTCTCTGTCACAAAGGGAATTTGTTCAATTGTGACCTTTGTTTTAAAGTATTTATGAGTTTAAATAGGTTCAAAGTTTGTCCGTCACGCCACTCCAGATTTGGGTCTGAAAATTAGTCAAGTATGAGGCATACCTATGCACATTAAACTCACTGTAATTTCCATACTTGTGCAAATATATTAATTGTCTTTGCATATTTGAGTACAGCTTTAGTATCACTTTATATAATTGAAGTAATGATTTTAGAAAAATGAATTTAACTTCACTTTTTAAGCATTTAAATGAAATTTTTCCTTAAAAAATTGTAAAATCCCATTTTAATTTTCAAAAAAATCATTGAAAACTTGAATTTATGCCAAAAATTTAAACGATGAGATGTTGTGTAACTTCCCAGAATTACTTAACATGAAAATTCAGTCACGTTACTTGGTGCCAGTACAAGTTATGCTCTCTTTAATACTCTGAGGTAGACTTCCAGAACAGTGTACCCCCAGGGGACCCTTGACCACTTGACCACTAATTACCTGATTACTACTAAGTGACCCCCAAGTGTGTCTATGTAAATATTATCTTTAAAAACTGGTCTTTCAGAATGCAAAAAGTTAGACAGGCTGAGACATCTAATAAAAAAGTTATTCACTAATATATACAAAAATCTTTTTTAAATCTTGAATTTTCAAGTTTTTCTTAATTAACATGTTATAACATCTTTATTTTTTTCAAGAGCATAATAAAAATATGACACAAGTTAGTCTGCTGAATGTGTGTTATTGTCATAAATTCATTGCAACTATTCCATCAACATTGTGTGCAAAACAGGAATGTTTGCATGGTGACCCTGCTCAGTTAGTGAAAATTGGCCCCTGGCCAGGGGTAGGGGTAGTAAAATGACCATAGAATTTTTATTTTTGAACAGAATAACTTCAAATTTGATTTTAAACTTAATCAATAACATACAATACTGTGTACGTAACGAAAATTTTATTTTTCAACATTTGACATATATACAGGCCTCAGACCACAATAATACTTCCGGGTCGTTGTACACGAATGTAGTACATATTGAAATTTCAGGACTGTTGCTAAATATTTTTTCCTGACTTAGCTGCTACAGATATGGACATAATTTTAGCATAGATTTATAGTGCAATATGTAATCTAGTGGCAGAATTTTATTTTGACACCATTTCCATGTTTGTTTGTGAGGCAGGACACGGGGAGTTATAAGGCTTGAGTAGTAATATTTTGTGATTTTCCGGATTTTCCTACAATATAGTAGGGTGGTTACACTTAAATAAAAATAACTTTGTTAAATGCCGGTCATGAGGTACTTTCCAGCTCACTGTATGTTCAGCTTGAATAGTTCTACACGTGATGTGAAAGCCAGATTTTTTGCAAACTTCTGAAATATTTTAATTTCGATTTTTCTTTGGTAGAACAAAGAGGGAAATTAATTGTGGTCTGAGGCCTGCATAGAACGCACCTTTCCGATGTAAACATTCGCGCGTGGACCTTAAATTAGAAACATCGCGAACTTTTAACATTTCCTGTGCAGTTGTGTGTATTTTACCTATATGCAGATGACATTTCACGTACTTTCTGTGAGTTTTTAATTAATGACAGCTTCATTTTAGTAACTACACCCCCAATACACCTCGTTTCGATGATCGTTTCTATTGCGGATCCTTGTCTCTGATCACACTGGACATGTTTGTCGAGAAAACATGTTGGTATTTGTGTTTGCTACACATTTCTAGTATACGCTTTGAGGTGACTTTAAAGTTTCAGATGTGTACTAGCACTGTTTATGAAGATAAACGGTTTTGCGCTATATCTTGGTATAACTTTTAGGGTAAAAACCGTAATACTGTTAACCGCAGTTTTGCTCATTTCACTATTTACATGTACTGTACAAAGTCAGGGGCTATATTTTCCAATAGTACATAGTGTGCTGACATGTTAAATGACTGGCCACATAGCAAATGTAGATTATTTTGTAAAATTGTGATTAAAAAATCATGATTATTATTTGCATTAATCACAAAATCTTCTAAAATTTCACATTTTCTGTCAAAAATCTTTTCTACATGCAACAAAGCAGGTGCTGTTGTTATAAGCTGGGCATAAAGTGTAATGTATGTATCTTGTGATGTACTGTAGTGGTTTAAATTAATTTTAATTCAAAATTTGAAAGAAAACAACACAATATTGTTCCCCCCTCCCAAATATTTGAATTTCACTCAATGTGATATAGTGTATACATTCTAATTCACAATATTTCAACACATTTTTCTCAGAACAGGTTTTTCCTTTATTATTTCCTTCGTTCTATGTAAGCGAATGGTTTAAATATGTTTTTTGGCATTTTAAACACAGATCATTGAAAATTTGGTATTCATGCAAAAACAGATGGTAGGATTTTGCCCTGTCCAAGGACATGGTCTCTCAGAAGGACACATAATGTAGATATACAATGAAATTTTACATCAGACTTGTGAAACTTTAATTGATAATTAAACATTTTCTCTGTCACAAAGGGAATTTGTTCAATTGTGACCTTTGTTTTAAAGTATTTATGAGTTTAAATAGGTTCAAAGTTTGTCCGTCACGCCACTCCAGATTTGGGTCTGAAAATTAGTCAAGTATGAGGCATACCTATGCACATTAAACTCACTGTAATTTCCATACTTGTGCAAATATATTAATTGTCTTTGCATATTTGAGTACAGCTTTAGTATCACTTTATATAATTGAAGTAATGATTTTAGAAAAATGAATTTAACTTCACTTTTTAAGCATTTAAATGAAATTTTTCCTTAAAAAATTGTAAAATCCCATTTTAATTTTCAAAAAAATCATTGAAAACTTGAATTTATGCCAAAAATTTAAACGATGAGATGTTGTGTAACTTCCCAGAATTACTTAACATGAAAATTCAGTCACGTTACTTGGTGCCAGTACAAGTTATGCTCTCTTTAATACTCTGAGGTAGACTTCCAGAACAGTGTACCCCCAGGGGACCCTTGACCACTTGACCACTAATTACCTGATTACTACTAAGTGACCCCCAAGTGTGTCTATGTAAATATTATCTTTAAAAACTGGTCTTTCAGAATGCAAAAAGTTAGACAGGCTGAGACATCTAATAAAAAAGTTATTCACTAATATATACAAAAATCTTTTTTAAATCTTGAATTTTCAAGTTTTTCTTAATTAACATGTTATAACATCTTTATTTTTTTCAAGAGCATAATAAAAATATGACACAAGTTAGTCTGCTGAATGTGTGTTATTGTCATAAATTCATTGCAACTATTCCATCAACATTGTGTGCAAAACAGGAATGTTTGCATGGTGACCCTGCTCAGTTAGTGAAAATTGGCCCCTGGCCAGGGGTAGGGGTAGTAAAATGACCATAGAATTTTTATTTTTGAACAGAATAACTTCAAATTTGATTTTAAACTTAATCAATAACATACAATACTGTGTACGTAACGAAAATTTTATTTTTCAACATTTGACATATATACAGGCCTCAGACCACAATAATACTTCCGGGTCGTTGTACACGAATGTAGTACATATTGAAATTTCAGGACTGTTGCTAAATATTTTTTCCTGACTTAGCTGCTACAGATATGGACATAATTTTAGCATAGATTTATAGTGCAATATGTAATCTAGTGGCAGAATTTTATTTTGACACCATTTCCATGTTTGTTTGTGAGGCAGGACACGGGGAGTTATAAGGCTTGAGTAGTAATATTTTGTGATTTTCCGGATTTTCCTACAATATAGTAGGGTGGTTACACTTAAATAAAAATAACTTTGTTAAATGCCGGTCATGAGGTACTTTCCAGCTCACTGTATGTTCAGCTTGAATAGTTCTACACGTGATGTGAAAGCCAGATTTTTTGCAAACTTCTGAAATATTTTAATTTCGATTTTTCTTTGGTAGAACAAAGAGGGAAATTAATTGTGGTCTGAGGCCTGCATAGAACGCACCTTTCCGATGTAAACATTCGCGCGTGGACCTTAAATTAGAAACATCGCGAACTTTTAACATTTCCTGTGCAGTTGTGTGTATTTTACCTATATGCAGATGACATTTCACGTACTTTCTGTGAGTTTTTAATTAATGACAGCTTCATTTTAGTAACTACACCCCCAATACACCTCGTTTCGATGATCGTTTCTATTGCGGATCCTTGTCTCTGATCACACTGGACATGTTTGTCGAGAAAACATGTTGGTATTTGTGTTTGCTACACATTTCTAGTATACGCTTTGAGGTGACTTTAAAGTTTCAGATGTGTACTAGCACTGTTTATGAAGATAAACGGTTTTGCGCTATATCTTGGTATAACTTTTAGGGTAAAAACCGTAATACTGTTAACCGCAGTTTTGCTCATTTCACTATTTACATGTACTGTACAAAGTCAGGGGCTATATTTTCCAATAGTACATAGTGTGCTGACATGTTAAATGACTGGCCACATAGCAAATGTAGATTATTTTGTAAAATTGTGATTAAAAAATCATGATTATTATTTGCATTAATCACAAAATCTTCTAAAATTTCACATTTTCTGTCAAAAATCTTTTCTACATGCAACAAAGCAGGTGCTGTTGTTATAAGCTGGGCATAAAGTGTAATGTATGTATCTTGTGATGTACTGTAGTGGTTTAAATTAATTTTAATTCAAAATTTGAAAGAAAACAACACAATATTGTTCCCCCCTCCCAAATATTTGAATTTCACTCAATGTGATATAGTGTATACATTCTAATTCACAATATTTCAACACATTTTTCTCAGAACAGGTTTTTCCTTTATTATTTCCTTCGTTCTATGTAAGCGAATGGTTTAAATATGTTTTTTGGCATTTTAAACACAGATCATTGAAAATTTGGTATTCATGCAAAAACAGATGGTAGGATTTTGCCCTGTCCAAGGACATGGTCTCTCAGAAGGACACATAATGTAGATATACAATGAAATTTTACATCAGACTTGTGAAACTTTAATTGATAATTAAACATTTTCTCTGTCACAAAGGGAATTTGTTCAATTGTGACCTTTGTTTTAAAGTATTTATGAGTTTAAATAGGTTCAAAGTTTGTCCGTCACGCCACTCCAGATTTGGGTCTGAAAATTAGTCAAGTATGAGGCATACCTATGCACATTAAACTCACTGTAATTTCCATACTTGTGCAAATATATTAATTGTCTTTGCATATTTGAGTACAGCTTTAGTATA
>NW_022979314.1:0-15353 GCF_902652985.1 Pecten maximus
TGTTTGTTTCAAGCAAGAAGTCATTTTTACCACTATCTGTGACCTACTTACCAGAATGTGTGGCCACACGCACAAGTTACTGGTCTACAGTCAAAGTACCCAACCTTAACAGCATGGCCACAATCTGGGGCGGGGCACCATCTTAGAAGTCTATTACACTGTCAATCAAACACATTACAATCAGATCTCCTTTCAATTAAACATTGGTGTCATTATTAGAAATACTTCCAAAAACATTTAAAATACATGATTACATACTACCAAGTCTTTTATACCTTAAGGTAGGTACTACTTTCCTAGGATAAACTAGGTTGGAATAAATTTAATCAACATTAAAGCAGAATATTAGATTTAAGTGTGTTACCAAATCAAGTAAGTATATGTGCTTACAATCCCTGACAGACTTGTTTTAATGTTAATTTTTTTCCATAATCAAGATTAGAAAACAGAACCATTGTTTTTTTACTTAAGGTTTCGATCATAAAACTTACTTCTACAAAACTGTTTGTTATAAGATGTTGGTACTTCAACTTTACTTTTCTATCCTTGACTAGTTTCCTGAAATAAGAAACAAAAAATTATTTAAACCTCAGAGATTAATAGTAAAAGTATATTATAGAATTCATTTTTATCAGTGTTTCAAAAAAAACAAACAGCTATGAAGTATTTCTAACTTTCTTGATCCAATCAAATACAGATTTTTTTGTGCCATTTTACAAGACATAACAGTCACTGTGGATCCTGACAGATCATTTGACTAATATTATTTATGAAATTTATTGCTAAGGATATATAGATTTCACAGTTTTTGGTGGGGTTTTTTTTCAATTACAAATAACTTACATGACAGTGGCATCATCTACATAAATATCACAACCAAACGCAGCACAGGATATTGTTTGACCTTGACCTTCGTCTATAATCTTTGATGTGAGGTAGTCTGTCCAGCACGGCACACAGAACTTATGACCACACTCCAGCCCTGTCATTTCCTGTAACGACACATTAACACGATATATCTTTGTCCGTTATAATCATTCCATTTTAGCATCATTTCGTTAACAAACCTTTACCCAGTATACTATTACTATCAGGTCAGCAATAATACATTCTACATAACAAATTGATTATTTTCCCCTCTCATCATTTCCAAATGTGCTGATTCCTATTTCTCTTTATGAAACTTTTGAGATACATTACCATCAGGCTACCACAATCTCACTACATAACAATTCTCTTAACCATCAGGCTACCACAATCTCACTACATAACAATCTCTTAACCATCAGGCTACCACAATCTCACTACATAACAATCTCTTAACCATCAGGCTACCACAATCTCACTACATAACAATTCTCTTAACCATCAGGCTACCACAATCTCACTACATAACAATTCTCTTAACCATCAGGCTACCACAATCTCACTACATAACAATCTCTTAACCATCAGGCTACCACAATCTCACTACATAACAATTCTCTTAACCATCAGGCTACCACAATCTCACTACATAACAATCTCTTAACCATCAGGCTACCACAATCTCACTACATAACAATTGTTTTCCTACTCATTTATTCAATAATATATCGTTGAAATATAAAACGCCTATTCCTCATTTACAATAACATTTGTTTTCCACACATACTAGAAATAGCAGACAACACTCACCACAGCGACTTTCCCAAAACAACAAATCTCACAGGTAACTTCCTGGCTGGCTGCTGCTGATGCCGACCTCGTCATCTTCTTTGTCAAAATTAAACAAGAGGATAGTCAATACATCAAAAATTAAACAAGAGGATGGTTAATACAACCAAAATTAAACAAGAGGATGGTCAATACATCCAAAATTAAACAAGAGGATGGTTAATACATCCAAAATTAAACAAGAGGATGGTCAATACATCCAAAATTAAACAAGAGTATGGTGGTCAATACATCCAAAATTAAACAAGAGGATGGTGAATACATCCAAAATTAAACAAGAGGATGGTTAATACATCCAAAATTAAACAAGAGGATGGTTAATACATCCAAAATTAAACAAGAGGATGGTCAACACATCCAAAATTAAACAAGAGGATGGTCAATACATCCAAAATTAAACAAGAGGATGGTCAACACATCCAAAATTAAACAAGAGGATGGTCAATACATCCAAAATTAAACAAGAGTATGGTCAATACATCCAAAATTAAACAAGAGGATGGTCAATACAACCAAAATTAAACAAGAGGATGGTCAATACAACCAAAATTAAACAAGAGGATGGTCAATACATCCAAAATTAAACAAGAGGATGGTCAACACATCCAAAATTAAACAAGAGGATGGTCAATACATTCAAAATTAAACAAGAGGACGGTCAATACATTCAAAATTAAACAAGAGGATGGTCAACACATCCAAAATTAAACAAGAGGATGGTCAACACATCCAAAATTAAACAAGAGGATGGTCAATACATTCAAAATTAAACAAGAGGACGGTCAATACATTCAAAATTAAACAAGAGGATGGTCAACACATCCAAAATTAAACAAGAGGTTGGTCAATACATCCAAAATTAAACAAGAGGATGGTCAATACATCCAAAATTAAACAAGAGGATGGTCAATACATCCAAAATTAAACAAGAGGATGGTCAATACATCCAAAATTAAACAATAGGATGGTGAATACATCCAAAATTAAACAAGAGGATGGTTAATACATCCAAAATTAAACAAGAGGATGGTTAATACATCCTGATGAATTACCTTATGATCTATTGATTGTCGTAACAACATAAGATTCCACAGCTAGATATAATTTTACATCATCCATTCTACAGCTAGATATAATTTTACATCATCAATTTTACAGCTAGATATAATGTTACATCATAAATTCTTCTGCTAGATATAATTTTACACCATCAATTTTACAGCTAGATATAATGTTACATCATCGATTCTACAGTAGATATAAGTTTACATCATCAATTTTACAGCTAGATATAATTTTACATAAATTCTACAGCTAGATACAATTTTACATCATTTAATACTGGGCTCAACCTTTTACATCATTTAATACTGGGCTCAACCTAAGCTGTATTGAAGAGATTGAGGATACCAAATTTCATATTCTGGTCACTGACACCAGGTATATATATGTAATCTGTTACAAGATATTGACCTTTGTTCTGTAGATTCATAAAATTACCAAAGTATTAAGACAAGAATTCCATTCTTATAACACAGGGAGGCAGCAGCTGCTAAACAAAAAAAATTCAATCCTACAAACACAGATTAACAGCTTATATGGAGGTGTAAATATCACTGACCTCCTTGTTAGCTACAATTATCGAGTCTGTTTAGTGTTAAGGATCAAACATATACAACAAAACCATCCGTAATTTCTACAGACAGAAACATTACCTTGGCAGGTCTGCCTGATGAGTCCTTCCTGTGTGGACTGACAACATGGGCCTCCGAGAATAGCCTCTCCTGATCTCCATCATAATACCTGCCAGATTTATATACAAATTTTAATGGACATTCTGTATGACACAGGGGACAGGATTTTTCATGCTACCTGATAGTATTTTTACACAAGACTGACACACACTTGTTTAGTTGCAATAGCCTAGTGCAGTACCATATAAGGTGCAGCCTACTGCAATACCAAATAAGGAATAGCATAGTGCAGTAGTTACAAATGAGGAATAGTCAATACAAATTTGAAATAACCTCTTGCAGTAGTTTCAAATTATGAATAACAGTACACTTCCACATTTAGAAATAGACTAGTGAAATTATCAAATTAGAGTAGGCTAATGGAAAACCAAATTTTGAATTCAGTATAATAGATACATTTATTACAGGCATCAAAAAACATAAGGAGACATGAAAACCTCACATTGGAGTGGTTAACAAAACCAAATATGTAATAGGTAGGTAGGAGTAATAACAAAAGCCCTGCCCGCAATGGGCCTTGAACTAGCGACCTCTCGCCCTCAAGATAAACATCCACTAAGCTAAAAGGAAATTCCCACTAGTCCGAGTTAGTAAGGTGACCTATGCTTTCAACTTTTACACTTAATTAATTAAAATTACTCAATGTGCAAAATGAAATAAAACTTTTTACCTTTCCATCAACTTCTCTTTGTCCCATTTGAAATGATTCAGCAATATCCTAGTTATAGTTGAAGGGATCTGAAAATAGAAGTTATCTCCAAAAATTGTAGAACAGAAAGTTGGATTAAAATTATTACAAATCTGTTTGCATATAGTTTTGTCTCCAATTAAGGATTTTACATATTTTACATTATTTGAATCCAGAAATTTCAAAAATCTGCTACGGTAATGAATTCAATTTTTGTAGTAATTTACCAATATATGTATATATATATATTAACTGTGGATAATTATGCAGGACTGATTTTGTGTTTGGGCACTGCAATTAATTCAGCTTTGTTATTAAATTTCTTCGGCACATGTATTGCAGTTATGCTATAAAATAGATTGACAGTAGTACAAATACAGTGTGTTACTCTGTAAATGTACATGTGTGTCCTCAAAAATAATATGTGACAAAACTTCTCAACTAGTTTTCTATCTGTTCCATGATCTATTTTAAGTTATAATTTTATTGTAAGCTTCTTGATCACCTTCATTTCTTTTCTGTGTTCATATACCGGTGGGATTCACATGGTCCCTATTGATAGGTTTATTATATATCCATAAATCGGTCCTTAAAACATTGATGTACAATCATTATTAAAAACCGTTTTTTGCTATGTATAGTTAAATTCTGAATCCTTAAATAAACACATATCGATCATTACTATCACTCTATTTTGGGTAAGATGAATTGAAGTTGGCTATTTCATAATGTTCCTGCAATGTATATTATCACATACATGTATCGCTACAATATTTGCAACCAAAACCAAATATTAATATTGCATTTTATATTTTTAATTATAAATGAAATGAAAAAAGGAAAGCCATGACCAAAAAAAAAATCTTATAGTAATAAAGTAATTAGTTTGTTCAAAGTCCTATCCGAAACGCATGAGTATGCAGATAAACAAATTTGAACAGTCTAATACCACATTAGGCAGTCGAGAGTAGGGGCTAAATTTAGAACATGATACATATTAGGTTTGTCTATCAATGACTATCGATATCTTTTTAAAAACAAATATCCCCGAAATACCAGTAGGAATATACAACGTAAAACCACACAAATAGCTGTATGCACACAACCGTTTCCATTCGTAAACAACAGTAGAGGACAAAACGGAGACATTATTGATGAGATTTTTGTTCTGGCAAAAAAGAAAGGCGAGTCAATATGGTTTATGAAGTAGTCGACGGAATCTAAAAATACTACGAAAACCAACCTGGACAACTGCATTCACTTCTTTTATGCAATCAACCATGAACTGGACAATTTGATCCGCCGTGAAAATTTCGTATGGGAATTCTTCCGATTCGTGTTTTTCCTGTGTTGTCGACGGTTCCGTTTCGAGCCCCATATCCACGAAATTATCATCGCCATCGCTTTCTTCTTCTTCCGACATATCCTGCTCATAGTCGAAATCATCATCTAGATCCATGGTTACAATCTATAATTTTAAACCAACTATATAGACGCAATTTTCATTCTACTTTGGGTGGTTTGCAACGAAACAGACAGACTGCCTTTCTGGTCGTATTTACATCTGTGACGTCATCTTCGGAAATGAAGTGAACCCCAGGGCAACGATGAAATATATTCTACAATGCAAGTATCGTGTATTTTCTAACTTACACACTAATTGAAATATGTAGGACTTGCTCAGGCTTTATATGATGACAAAAATGACTATAAATAGATAAGATATTCTTCTGAAGAGGATTTACGGAGATGACATCATCTTCGTAGTTTGTTGTCTCCAAATTAGAGCATTCTGGGATACCTGATTGTGATTACACCTCCAGGTAAGGAGAGTTCATTGCCAACTTAGAGTTCCCTCCCCTGGAATATAATACTGGCTCTATTAGTATTCTACAATTGTGTTTGCGCGGCAAATATAACCACCTGATGATTATACAGTATATTTTTCAGTAATGCATAATTTCCCCCTATTTTGTATCTTGAATTTCGATATATGCAATAACTAAGATTCTTTTCGAGTATGCATATAAATCAAAATTTGTGCTTGCAATATAAAGTAGAAAAATCTAACACTAAATTCACTTCAGATGGGAAAACAATTTTTTTTTGTATGGCGGAGCAGAAGTACTTTTTTGTATTAAGCATTTTTTAAGGTCAACGCATTACTTTTTAAACATATTTTATTTGTATCTATGTTATTCAAGGAAATTGAACGCAATTTCAAACGTACACTAAGCCCTTTTCCTATAGTATTTTACAACAAACATTTTTTGTGCCATCGATATCCTTAATAAGGTCTTATTATGATTATTATCAGGTGCACACATGTACAGTATCACGCATCCGTTTGTTAATTGTACACGTTCATTTATTTTGCATCGCTAAACTATTTATTTAAGCCTATAGCTGTCAATATATATCTTCTCAAAATACTGCATAAAACTAACCTTAAATAGCACATTTGAAACTATTATTAAGATTTCACTAGAACACAACTCTTTGTATTGATTAAATGTTTATGCCAGACTTTTTAATCAAGATCAAAACGAGGGCAATCAAAGAAATACGTTCTGACAAGGGTTATTCAGGAGTTTCTACAAGATTAACACGGATAAGTCGTATCTGAGAGGACTATTTTGGTGTCGCAATGTTGTGTGTATCATATCAATTTTCCTATCACCAAATCCAAAATACTTTGGAGGTCGCAACTTATTCAAATCTGATGTAATAGATTTTTTGAAAGTTTCAATGGAAGGTACAGATCTGGAGCTTATATCTATTCCATAAACGAAGAGTTGGGGTAGAAAAGACAAATTTGTAGTAGGAAGTCTGTAATTTGGAGTTTCAAAATAATTTCTATTTCTAAGAGGGTATGGGTGTTTTGTTAAACTGTATGGGGTAGAATAGCATTAAGACAATCTGGTGTTAAATCGTGTTTCATCTTATAAGATAACTGTCATTTTCTTCTCTTACGTCTATCAGAAAGTGTTTCATTAATCCGGATTCTAAATACAGAGAATCACTACTTACGTATGGCGGTAAACCAGTTATGATCCACTTCACCTTGGACTTTTTCTAATAAATACAATAATATATCATTTATAGAAAATTGAAGTATATGCTAAGACGAGATATCTTATTAAGACTATATACATTTATTTAACCAGTTAGAGAACGAACCTTTTGTAAAACATATCTATATGTATTTTCAATATGGTCACCCCATTTCCCTTTTGCATTGAAAATAACCCCTAAATATCCATGGCCGTTACTAAAGTTTAGAAACTCGTTGTTCATTTTGAATTGGTGATCCTCATCTAATTCGCTTGTATTTGAAGTAAAATAGCTTCTGTTTTACCAGGATTGAAATGGACCAACCATTTTTAGCCCAGTTATTTAACGATTCTGAGTCATGGTTAATGGTAGTTAGTTAGTGACGTATCGTCAGCAAAAACACACTGAACGTATAATAACAGCACTACTTGGTTTATTTTGTTTAACGTTCTGTTAACAGCCAGGCTCATTTAAGGACGTACCAGGTTTTGACGGGGCATCGGGGGGGGGGGGGGGGGGGGGGGGGGGGGGGCATGACTATAGGGTTGGTTTATTTTGTTTAACGTTCTGTTAACAGCCAGACGTGCTAGGTTTTGGAGAGGGAGGAAATAGACTGGCCACCAGACCCTAAGTTGTTTTTTTATCAAGAATTGCCAAGCTAAATTATCTACCCCTAGTTTGAAACTAAGGGTCTGGTCAAATCTGGAAAAGGAGACAGATTTACATAAGTACTTAGTACTTGTTTCTGAATCCTTTTTGAAATTATATTGTATATATTATATTGCCATGTATTATTGAATAAAACAAAGTTTAAACTAAATCTGGAAAAGCACTCCCCGGAATAATAGTGAGTACAGAAAGGTCAAGCCCATATACATTACCGTGACTGTATTGATTTGATCTAGGAATTAAGATGTGGTTAGAGTGGGACCTGGGGCAATTTATATCACCAGCTGGGGTGGAGGTGAAGGGAGACACGGGGTTCTGTTTTCATGTGATCTTAACTAGACACTACAAGGTCAGTTATGTAAAAGTGTGTCATCAGACAAGACACTGACCAGTGGTGTTCATGAGGGGCGTAATGTTCTTATGGCCGAGACTAATTCTCCTGCTGAGTTTGTGGTTTTACAGCCAAAACTGAGTATCAAATTACAAACCTCATCCGCATTTGACCAGTCTCTAGAATCACACATATATGTCAAATATCAAATCTTTCAGTTTCATGTATGTACTGTGTTACACATTTTAGCAGAGACCTATATACTAGGGACTCGCAACAAGCTCATTGGCTTACCAAACGTCACCGCCGAGCGGAAGTTCGGGTGATTTATCCCAGAGTGCATGGCTGCTCCTAATGTTTAGACGCCATATTGAAAGTACGCCTGAAACACGGTCAGCTTTATGACAGCTCATAGAAGACTATTGTCCGATAACAAATCACGGGAATCAAACGTAAGTGCAATTTTTTTATGTAAACTGGTGTTTCAAACGTATTCCGTAGTACTTTATGTTCGGAAGACTGCACATGTGACCGTTCAACTTCTTTTCACGGCGATTACCGCGCTGGTTAGCTTATGTCGGGCCGCTTATGTCTGGTGTTAAGGACAGTGCTACATGGTTTCAGTTTAACTCCTTTTTTATTTATTGACCAATTTCAAAATGGTTTTCAAATAATTCTTGCTCGATAGTTACTCTATCGCGTTTAGTCAAATTTGTTGTGTAATTCATTGTGAATATTTAGTAATTGCCCAGTGAAAATAAGTAAACAAAACAAATTATGGTTATACTGTGAATGGCTGGTGTTAAGGACAGTGCTACATGGTTTCAGATTAACTCCTTTTTTTATTTATTGACCAATTTCAAAATGGTTTTCAAATAATTCTTGCTCGATAGTTACTCTATCGCGTTTAGTCAAATTTGTTGTGTAATTCATTGTGAATATTTAGTAATTGCCCAGTGAAAATAAGTAAACAAAACAAATTATGGTTATACTGTGGATGGCTGGTGTTAAGGACAGTGCTACATGGTTTCAGATTAACTCCTTTTTTATTTATTGACCAATTTCAAAATGGTTTTCAAATAATTCTTGCTCGATAGTCAAATTTGTTTTGTAATTCATTGTGAATATTTAGTTATTGCCCAGTGAAAATTAGTAAAAAAAAACAAGAGAAAACGATGGCTGGTATACTATCGTCTATTTTATTTTTAACTGGAAGGTGTATATAATTTAAACTATCCATTAATTATATTCAATTCAACTTTAATATCATATTTATGATTAGATTAGTGATTTGATAGCTATAATCTGTAGAATTTTATATAGTATAACCATGACTTCTGTTAACATTGATCTCATGAATAATAAAGCCATTATTGAAAGAAATGCATTAATTGAAACTAATTGAAAAAAACCATAAATCAGTCTAATGTAAATTAAATTAAATATTATACTTTTTGTAAATTATTTAGTGTTTCAAAACAGATATTTGATACAGAATTGCAGGGATTGATCGAGGAATGAGTGTGTTGGAATATAATAGCTATGATATCTTTTGCACATAGCAAAACATTAAATACTGTGGTATATATTTTATTGTATTGTGTGGGAAATTGATAAAATCAAAATGTTATATATTTTTCCCCCCATTATGACCGATATATACCCCCCCCCCCCCCCCCCCCCCCCCCCCAACCTTTGGGGCATTGATCACACCTCACCTTTGATAAAAACATTTACACCTAGTCATGGGGCATCTCCTAATAAACTCAAAGGGGGTCCATTCAGAATATATGTAGAGTATATACCTGTATGTACCTGTACTTCTGGGTCTACAGAATAAAATATTGTCATGGTGATCACCTGGGCTCCCCCACTCCATCCAGACCATAAGGACATTGGCCACACCTTTATTACCTTTGAGATATACATCAATCAACAGGTGTGTCTCATTGTCAACACCTGTCCTGAGGCTGGCCATGTCCATCTCCCCAAAATACTAGAGTTCACTAAAGGCATGCTGTGCAGTATACAATCTAAATATTTACCTGTACTCTGGAAGACAAAAATCCCTCAGGTGTGTCTTCATTCCCTAATTAAACTTAAATGAGTCCATTCATATTTAGATATATATGTTTTTAGGTTAATTTTGAATTTATGAATCTGTTTAATTAACATTTGGGGTATATGAATTTACTGCAGGGTATTTGAAATTTGAATGTTTCAAATTTAAATCTTATAGAAGCTTTTCTTCCTATTCTATACCATAATGTATCAATACTTATTAAACTTGATTTTTTTTTCAGAATGCCAAAGAAGAAAAGATCTACCATTGGTACATGACCCAAGTACTATCAAAGTTTTCAATACTAAATAATAAAATATTATCAATCATCAAACATGACAGTTTTTTTTTTTTTTTTTTTCATTTTACTTAAGACTTTTATAAGAAAAGACTTTTTTATAGCATTTGTCTAATAAACAAGAAATATCTCTAAAAAAAAGATAAAAGGCATAGTTTTAATGCTGGTTTTTATACTGTAAAACTGCTGGTGAAATACATCAACGAATCACTGGTCTAGTGGTGGGTGCAGATGAGCTCTATAAGGCCTATAGGTATACAAGATATATAACATTAAACAACTACAGATGTGAACAGGAGAGTGTTACATACATGTACATGAAAACTGTTCAATATAAAATTATCTACACTAATAAATTCGGTCTTTTGCAAGCCAAATATAGATATTACATGTAACCTAAATTTGACAACTCTCTAACATTATTAACAGATAATAGTTGGATTAATTTAAAAACAGAATGTCTTTTGTAGTAATATTGTTTTATACATTTTACCCTCAGACCTGTATATAATGGACATATCAAAAAAAAATGAAACTCGCCCTCGATGTCACCCAAATCACAATTGTTACAGGTTCTATTTCTTTGGGTAATATTATTATGTCTACCTATTTCTATATTTAATTTGTGTGAGGATGTTCCACATACATTTATATTTAGTTTCTATAGGTTTAAAACTGTACACAGTGGCTATCTATCAGATATTGATATATAATCTACCTTTCGAAGAACTAGATATCTGTTAACATGTTTTGTTTTGTAACATCGGTCAATCTCTGCTCAATGCTTTTAAAAACATAGTCTACTGGTGAATTAGAATAAAACATGTACTCAATACCTAAAGCGGCTAATTCATTCTTAATGTCACATATCCACACGTCATTCTCATTTACCATTTCATCAAGACATGTCTTCAATACCAGATTATCCGACTGTTTCACCAATATTTGAACACTCTTAATTTTCTCATAATAGTTAATGGTAATCTACCCAATTCACAGTAAACAGTCATTGCAAGTTGATTTAGGCACCTTATTAAGTTAAGTATTTTTTTTTACAAAATTTCTAATGTAAGCTTTCGACATCTGGTGCTTTGTGAAATCCCCATATTTCCGATGCATAACGTAAAATACTATTTACATACGAATCAAAAATAAAACAATAAGTTTCTACATTCAAGCAATGATTTCTAAGAGAAGTTGTCAGAGAAAATAAAGCTTTTCTGCCTTGTTCTGCAAAATGTTTTTGTGTTTTGTAAAACTTCCCATTGTAGTTGAACAGCATACCGAATAATTTAAAACTGTCAACAATTTCTATATTGTCATTATTATTCATTATTATATTTCCATGGCTCATTATTTTTTATTTGTCCACAATTTCTAAACACCATGATTTTAGTTATATCAACATTGACCTCCAGATTCCATTTTATGGTATATGCATATACAGAATCCAACATAATTTGTAAATCTTCTGGGCAGTTAACAAATATATCCAAACATAATTTGTAAATCTTCTGGGCAGTTAACAAATAAAGCCATGTCGTCGGTATGTATACATTAGCAAGAAAAGATTAAGCATCTGTAATTCAATACTTGGACAGTTGTCATTTATAAAGTGTATTTAGATACAAAGAAAATAACACAGGTGATTATATTTCCCCTTGTAAGAGTCCGGTATAATTAGGGAAGCACTGACTGAAGTCAGTATCACTATCGAAAATATAAGAATCGTCGTCAGTATATTTCTCTATAACATCTAAATAGATCATCGTCTAATGGCAGAAAATCGGACGACATTTTCCATGTGTTTCTATATGAATCTTTAACAGAAAAATGGTGCTTTTTTCATTACAGTGCATAGGTATAACTATCGCCAGTGTGAAGTTATCTCGGCCAAACGCGGTGACACATGTGCACAGACAGTCGTCGCCATCTCTTGGCACGGCACATGTCACTAATATAAACAACTCCGATATCCACCTATTGCGCAGCCGCAGCGCTTGGTCTCGCTAGATCTCGTGCTAAATATACCTCCGGTTATGAGAACAATAGGTGAGGTCGTGACTATGCGAGAAAAGCGGTTGTTGCGAGTCCCTAGTATATAGGTCTCTGATTTTAGTATGTCAATATTGACATTATTGTTACATAGATTACATCCTTTTAGAAGAGCATTAATATTATAGTGATTGTGATCATCTTGAGTGTTTATTTGTGCTAAGCTTTGAATTAGATGTTGTCTAGCATTATCAAATAAAGGACATTCAAACATGAAATGTTGAATATTTTCATGTTCATAGTTACATACACATGCTACTGATTCAACTAGGTGGTCATTATAACGATCTGAGTTTAGGTTTGAGGCTTTGTTTCTTAATTGGCAGAGTATTATATTATATTTTCTTTGTCCATTGTACTTGAATATATTACTTACCTCATATATGTCATTATTATTATTATTATTTGTATTTTTAATGAGTTTTTTAAATTGATTTACTGTATTAGCATTTAAAACTTCTCTGTCTAGTTAATTAAACTCATTAAGAGTTGATGGGAAAAAACTTTTTGAGTAACTCAGTTCATGTATATTAGTCTATATAGGACTTACTATATTGTCTATGTAGGACTTACTATATTGTCTATGTAGGACTTACTATATTGTCTATGTAGGACTTACTATATTGTCTATATAGGACTTACTATATTAGTCTATATAGGACTTACTATATTGTCTATGTAGGACTTACTATATTGTCTATGTAGGACTTACTGTATTGTCTATATAGGACTTACTATATTAGTCTATATAGGACTTACTATATTGTCTATGTAGGACTTACTATATTGTCTATGTAGGACTTACTATATTGTCTACGAAAACCGCATGGAATAGACCCTAGTGGTGACTGTAAAGATCCCAAGTCGATAGAGCGAAATACGCATGGAATAAACTCGTTGGATATGTAAAAAGATCCAAAGTCGATTTCGAACTTAGCAGAGATGTAAATATCACATATATGTGATATAGACGTTTTTGGTACAAGGCATATTTTCAGTACAACCTTGAAACTCTTTCTTTCACTCAACAATATGCTTCCGACCCACGAAAATATCCACTTAAATCCACTTCGTATTTGGATTGGTGTGCAAAACATATTGCCCTTTGGAGTTCCGCATATTATAACTGTGATGTATTAATCAGTTATACATTTCACATGTTTAATTCCAGTAATTTTGTTTTCATCACATGAAAGTATATAATACAACATTTGAAAACAATTATCGTTACTTGAACATTTTCAATTTGATACATTTAATCTATATGGTAGTTTTCAGATTAAATTAAGCAGTATATTCATAATTTCATTTTTGATGTGATATTATGCTTATTAAAACCCAATTCAGCCCATAATATATGTTGTACATTCTATGTGTATACATCCAATGCTTAAAGTCAGAAACCTGAACGCATACAGAATTAAACATTGATTTAACATGTAAAGAAAGAGATTCTTTGAATGTAGCGGTAATTAAGTGATCATAACAGTTCTAAATTTTAAAATTTCAAGTTTATAAAAGGTATATGTTACTTGTAATACACCTCCCGTCTACTTTACTGAAATAGTTTAAAATTCTGTACATGTACCCGTGTGCAGGTATCTAATATTTTGAATATCTAACATATTGGATCTGATTCCATGGTACATGTGTCAGTTACAGGTAACACAGAATGAGATAATGGCCTGAGGGAACAATTAATGTCATTTTTGTTATGAAATACTGGCAAACTTGGGGGGGGGGGGGGGGGGGGGAGGCAACAGTTTTAAGCTTATATAACACACATACATGTTCATGCATCTGGAGCTGTACTTGTCATACAACACTTGTATTTGTAATTTCATCATTTTCTTCTATAAAGTTACCTGCTAACAATTATATTATTCACACATGTGGATCATGTGGACCTTAAGCCAAAGGGTTTATTTTACAGTTCACGCTAACATGTTTTTTTGCAATATTGATTAAAAACAAAATTTTGGGATACATTTTAATCAGCATTTAAGTATTTCCCTGTTGCATTAAGAAAATTATTAATTGTTCTTTACCTTAAAATTGTATAACTGATGGGGATTTTAACTCTTTTTGTAGTTAAAGAAAATCAGCATATAAACTATATTTATTGAATATCTTATTGCGAAGAAAAATGTATATAAAAATTAATTATTTTTTGATGATTCGCAAACAAAACCTATACATTTTTGAAAAGCATTCACAGATAGCTATTATATATGGGTAGCGTTAAATACTAATTACCGGTAGGTAAGGCAGAGGAGCCTGGCACAGCATGCTATAAATGGACCCCTGTGGGGTAATTGGGGACTTAACAAAACTATAGCCAGGTGTTTAAACAGGCACACGTTAAGACTGATCCTCATCTGATACATATATATAGGTAAGGTGTTATGGAGGTCCATAAGGTGGTGGTGAGGTGGGGTTTGGGCCCAGGTGGCCATGACAACAGGCATGTCCTGAGAGTACCAATTATACATACAGGTATTTCCTTTATTTATTCCGTAGGCCTATCGGCCTATAGGTGATAACAGCATGTGAGTATACATCAATACATCATACGAATACATGTAAAAAGGATAGTGATCCACGTACTATTGTAATATAAAACATAATAATAATATTTTATTGTGAATTCAATTACATTTAGTGGTAATTTGATCAATTTCAAATACTAAATTACTGTGACTATTTCCAAAAACTAAGCACGAAAA